>NC_056728.1:267642701-267645201 GCF_019279795.1 Protopterus annectens
TTTCTCCCACTGGTAGCATCCTGCCAGGGTATTGTGTAGCAGCGGTTTGCTCACACACCTGGCCAGCCACTCTCACATTTTCATGGAACCAACACCCCAGGTGTGACATACTGCGCATGTAGTATGCTCACACGCCCCCAGAGTGTGCACCATATATCATTATTCCCTTCGGTATTATGCAGGTCTACTGTTCACACAGTATGATTGTACAGGCACTCTGTTTACATTGCTTCACTAGTGTGGTACTCGCATACCGGCGGCCCAACAGACTTACACCCGCTTGCTCCCGCATACACACGTGCAATGTTGTGCATTTTGTTCACATCTGTCAACCAGGACACTCAGACTGTATGCTTGTCCATTGTCAGCGGTGGCTTGGGGTGTAGAGCTCTGCATTGACCCCAGCTACGTATCCCAATTAATGCTGGGGTGTTCACATTCATAGAGGGTAACAGACATAACATAGCTACGTCTCCCATTAATCATGTTTAGTTTACATTAAACTGTCGGTATTATCCATGCTTAGGTCAGGTTTACATGTCAGGTATGACTGTTGACAAAGGTCACTTTAAGGTGAGGTAGGATTCTTGTTTCACAGGTCTGGATAGGTTACATGCAGGTATTCGGGGTAGGTGTAGTTATTCCATACCTGTGTGGTACAGTAGAGGTGAATAGCTAAGGAGTAAGCAGGTAAGTAGTAGGGGTGGCATTGTAAATGTATTGTAGCCCTTAGGTATAATTGGATGGGGAGCAAAAGGGATGGTATGTCGGATGTTGGGATTTGTATGCGAGGCAGGACAAGAAGTGTCGGTATCACTAGTTGATGTAGTGGTATAGAGTGTGAGGTGGGGGGTGTTCGCAAGGTGGTGAGCCTGTGCTGCTCCAGGTGTGCTTGTGGTGTTCCTTCCTGTGTTAGTTACATGTGTCCTGTGGGACAGCTGTGATACTACATGTGGGTTGGGGTTCCAGATACTGGCAATATAGTGGGGGAAGAGGGTGTCACCTACTTATACCCGTAGGCATTAATAGAAATGGAACAGGGGCTGATAGGTATGTTGTGTGCATGGGGCATAGGGGGACTATCCAGGGATGTGCAGGATGGCTGCATGGAAGTTCCACAGCTGGCCATGTTGTCTACAACAACAGCTGTGCATATGCACTGCATTTGGTGTTTGCATCAGACACTCACACCTCTAGGTGGGGGTGATGACTACAATAATACCTTGTGATGCCTATTACATTGACTTAAATGCCTGCAGTGGGGTGTTGCAACCATGTGTTCATAGGTGTAGTGTAGTGGGTTATGCAGCAACACATATGGTTATACCGTACTTAGCCATGTAAACTGGACTGTGCTGCAGTGGGACCCATATCGGGAATGGCTGCCCGTTAGGCATGAGCATGACTGTCGACTGTACAGAGTCCGCCGCCTGTCCAGAGTTTGCCTCATAATATTGGTGTGTTCCTCTTACAATCTGTACCTCTCTGGCAAATACCTGGGAACTGACACCATTAAATACAGACAAGTAATTGGGTTTAGGGCCCCACATCCTTCAGACGAGTCATGCTAATGCATAACCTATTATTCTATCAGCTTTCTAAGGTTGTAAGTGGAATATGTGCTTTCTGCCCCTGTTTGTCCCCCCAACGGTTTAGGTTCTCTCCAGTGGTTTTGCTCTTAGAGGTTGAGAGGTATGGGCATAAACTCTGCCCAGTTCGCAATATTACTTACATCCCTGGGGCGGTCCGAATACAACTGCGCCAGCCAATGCCTGCATGCCTAGGCCCATAATTGCATACCCATAGTTCACCCACCTGCCCCTCCTCTACAGCACTCATCCTTACTGTGGGTGCAGGTGGGGTCTAACCACACCACTACACACTGCCCACTCTCTACTTGTCAGAACCCATGTCGTACGTTGTGTCGACCTATGGGTCATCAGGCTTGCACAACCTACTGGTCCATGTACATATACATCCTGGTTAGATAAATCATTACAGGGGCTGACTCCTATGAACATTAATTTTTGGGGTGTCCCACAAGGGACATTGATGTCTTTGTTTCAAGAGTAGACTTGGCAGGTCTGTCCCACTGCCTGTGGTCTGGGAAGCAGTGGTGTGGTTACTTGTATCGTGTGTTTGTATGTTTCACCTGTCTAGGTTGGGGCGGGTTGTTGCTACATGTTACACGTTTGTTGATTGGACCCCTCACCCCCATTGGCACAGCCTGTGAACATATGTAATCCTTAACTGGTGTATCATATCTGTATATATATATATATATATATATATATATATATATATGTATATATATATATATATATATGTATATTTATTTTTATTTATTTATTTAACATTTGTTGACCGGGATAGATATATATATATATATATATATATATATATATATATATATATATATATATATATTATATATGTATCTATATCTGCTGTATACTACTAGTTAACACATTTTTTTCTAGTCCTGAGGAGTTTTTCTCCC
>NC_056728.1:267647701-267727701 GCF_019279795.1 Protopterus annectens
TAAGGCACTTTAAACAGTTGTAAGCGGGTTTGCATGATGGTAAGCACTACTAACTTCCGGTTACAGTTTATTACACTCATTAGCTTCTGCTTTGCTTACTCTGTGTGGGCAGTGCTTACCCCCGTGCAAACACACTTGGACACGCTTACCGCTGCTTATTTGTGCTTAGACCTGCTTACATGTGCTTTATTAATTATGACATTAACATTTCACATGTGCATTTCATGCAGTACTCCAGTTCACGTTTAATTGTTATTCTGTAAGTTATATGGCAAAACGATGTAAAATTATGTTCATATACAGATTTCCCGTGGAAAATGATTTGTGCTGCAGTGGGAGTCGAACCGGGAATGCCTGTTCATTAGGTGGATGCTCTAACCACTCCACTATTGCTGTGCTGCTTCATTTACATATATATTCCTTGTTATCCTCTTCAGCCTTTTCGGCTGCTTTAACCGTAGCTAGATGATGGGCAAACCCGCGCACCTACGGTTAGCTGTACTCGGTTTTAAAACAAATAATAGGGTTTCTACATTTTATTTGACTGTACTGTTGCTGTTGAACACATGGGGACTGTTGGTGGGGATATGCAGACACTTGTGAGCTGTCTCGCTCATTTATTTACACATTCTTCTGTTCTTCTTTGCAGGGACATGTTTATTCTGAGAGCTCTGCTCTCAGACACACCCTCTGCACTCGTTCACGCTCCGTGTAGCATTTGGAGTTCAGGCAGCGCACCTTCATTAATATGCATGATGCGCTGCCATCCTCCTCTTCAACTGCTGCTTCCATGCAGGACTAGATTAGTCCTGCATGGAAGATTAGTAAATCCAGGGGATTATCTATACAAGCAAATCATTCAAAAATATGCATAACCTAGTATGTTATCAAATCAATACCCTGTCACTGAAATATATGTCTGAATATGCTTTATAACTGCTTTCAGTTAGTTTATTTTTTATTTACTTATTTCAACAGTCCACTTACAAGACCATTTAATAATGTGGCTTCTTTTCTTACTGTCCTTCAGAATCTGTAGATCCATTCCTTATTATCCCTAGCTCCTTACTTCACCTTGAGCTCATAGTAATGAGACCACTATTTGTTGATTGTGTTCATGATTGCCTACTTTAATTTTGTGGTTTAAACTTTGTAATGTTTCACTGTAAGTAGTTTTCTTTGCTCTTTATCTTCATTTTTAGTGTGTGGACCATTCTTGACATGAATAGAGATTGGCCATGTTAACCATGTGGTTAGACTGAACCTATTATCTCATGAAGGCATTTAATAATGTTAATCTGCCTAGACAGTGAAACATAACTGGTTAAAATAAAATACTGCTGAATCTCATTAAACACACCTCAGTCTGCCCAGCCTGAACCTCCATTTCTAAAATATCTCTACCAATTTAACCTTATAATTTCCATTCTCTTACTAAAAAAAAAATAACATTGAGCTAAATCATGACCATACATCAACAAGCAATCTTGACTGTCTAGCTCATGTACATGCAGTAAATATGCCCTCTTCAAAGTGCAAAATATCAGAAATATATTTGACTGAGTGCATTTCTGTCCTGTCACAAATGAGAACTTGTAGCAATCACAGCATCATGTTATAGAAATGATACAACAAAGCTCCAGCACATTCTTCTATCACACATCTACTCACATGACACTAGACTTGGTCATTAGCCTGAAGGAGGTGCACTTATGCTTTACAAATCTAAAGTTATCCCTACATTAGAAGAACAAACCAATGATCCACATACATCGACCCAATATGGATACTCCTAAAGTTTCTGTCTGTCAAGAGACCATCCCCGTTTGCTTGCCTCTGTATACCTCCCACCCTCTGCCTCCCTATTCACATTCAAAACAATTATAAATTGTATTATCTACGTCACCCGCACCAAATGCAATCTTCTTATTCTAGGAGACTTTAACCTCAATTTTCTTGGACCTGTCACCAATGATATGAAATAATTTCTGGCAGATTTAATCCTTATGCAACTAATATCTGAGCCTACATGACCCAATGTACACTCATCAACCACTCCCTACTAGACTCTGTCATCACAAACAACCTTAACCATCCACTCTTCATCCTTCAGTGACCAATGAAACATACACTATACACATGCCCCCAAACACATTGCATTTAGACCAAAATTCACTAAAAGCATTAACAATCTTTAAGACCATTTATCAAGCACATACTGGACTCCACTTCTCTACATGCAAGACCCAAATTAAGTAGTATCCAACTTAATGCAAGCTCTTCTCACCTCTCAAAAGAAATGCTTTCCCTCCAGTTACACGATTAGTAAAAATAACTGGATAACTAAAGACCTCAAACAACTCCTACAATTGAAAGATAGAAAGAAGACTCCTGCTCTCAAGCTTGTCCTCACTTCACTACACTCCAAAATGTTGCCATACAAGCATTTCACAGACATAAGAATGCTTACTACAAAAAAGAGAAGAGCCAACTACACTGGAACTAGGACAAAGAAATTTTATTCCAAGGTTAAGCGCTTCCGTCTGAGTGCAACCAAAGAGTTCTTCAGAAACAATATTAAGCAGTATGAACATATCCATTTAAATACCCTTCTCAAAAATCTTACTTAGGTGCCAGATTAGACTCAATGTTTGTCTATATCTGGGGCTAAATGATAGTCTTTCCATTGCCTGTATTCTTAAATGACGTTCTTATTTGGTTTGATTTTGTTTTCAATTTTTTTTACATATGATTAGTTTCTTTTAACAGTGTTTAACGTTTGAACATTCATATTTTGTATTTATATTATGTATTATTTTGGGCTGAGAACTTATTTCTTTAATTTTTTGATGCAATTTTTGTGTGGGTCACATGATTTTTGGGAGGGGTATTTAAATAGATGTGTTCACACTGCTTATTATAGTCTTTGGTTACAATCAGACAAAAGTGCTTAAACACGGAATAAAATTGCTTTGTCCTGGTTCCGGTGTAGTTGGCTCTTCTCTTTCTATGTTACTGGTTCTTGGTTTGTCATTATGTCTAATGCTTATTACAAGTCCAGGCAGCATTCTGTCCTGAACAAATCTAAACATTTCTGGTGTGAAATGAAGCTACTCACAACATGCAAGATTCAAGACAACACTCCCTACAAATTCCTAAACTGCAACAACACTAATCTCACAACCATAGACATTCTCCATAAATTCAGCACTCTACCAAAAGTCTCTGTTTCCTCTAACCTCTCTCCCCCCTTCGCCCTCCTTTGACTATAAGCACATCAGATGCAAAGAAACGCTATCAGACCACATCCCACTGACTTTCCACCTGGTTCAGACAACATCTATCCCTGATTCATCTGTTTGTGCAAAGACTTCCTAACCGTTAGCCTTGCTTATACTTAAACCATCTGTCTAACAAACAACAGAGGCCCAACATCTGGAAAGAAACCCTAAAAGCACTTATTCATAAACAAAAGAAACAAGAAAACCCCTTTCAATTTCAACCTAATTCTGTACTACCCACACTTGGAAAAATCATATAAAAATAATCTATATTCATTTTTTCGGATTATATCTTTCAGTGTCATCTTTGTGATTGCAGTATCATGACAGCTCTCTGGACCCTAACTGATGAAGTCCTGGGCAACATGGACAAAGGAAGTCTTACCAGGGCTGTTTACATACATTTAACAAAAGCGATCAACTTAAGTAAGCATTCATTGCTTCTAGGAAAAACTAATAGAAATATGCATCGGTGAAGACTCCCTGTCCTGGTTTAAAGACTTCCTTTCCAAAAGGTCTTTTAAAGTGGAATTAGGAACCTCCCTTTCTCCTGCAGCACTACTCCTTAAAGATGTCCCCTCAAGGATCCATCCTCACACCTTTTCTATTCCGCATATTTATTAATAAATTCTCTTGCAACCTACAACATATTCCAGCCATATTATATCCAGGTGATAGGGTGATCTTTATACTCAACCACTCACACCCTAGGATACAAACTGACGACCAGAATGACATATATTCACGCAATCACAAGTTCCTAATTCATAGATAGTAATAAACTAGCTGCCCTAGCTTTACAGCAAGACTTATTTATTTATTTGCAGTTTGTTCCCATTAACCCCCTCAAAAACAAAATCAGTGCTAATTGACACAAATCAAAGGCACATCAAAGCTTCTAAGACAGTTCACAACACAGATATAAGCAATGTTCACATAGAAGCAGCCACCTTCATTCAAATACTTGGGAATCTGGTTTGACTTGACTCATAATTTCCAGAACCAAATTGAAAAAAACACTCAAAAATTAACTTGCTACTTTTCTGATCCAGAAGACTCTCCTCCTATACAAAAGCCCCAGCCAAGGCAGCCACAGGCAAATGAATTCTAATTGCCCAACTAAAGTATGGCCTACCCATCATTGCCAGAGCATCAAATAAAAATACAACCACACTATAAATCATCTTCAGTAAAGTATGCCATTTCATCACAAACCCATCTCTCCCAAGAGCACCACTGCACAACGTTTAAAGCCAGATGGCTGCCTAGCAAGTAAAGATCTGACTTCCTGCTGGCCTGCCTGCTTTGCATAGCCCATACATTTGAGTCATTCTTACCTCTAGCAATCAGATTCTTTGATACAACCTCAGCATACAGTCGAAGACATCTCTCATAATCTGCTGCCAGTGTGGTCGCACCTGCAACCAAACTACACAGCACCAATCTTGTTTTCCCATCACTAGCCACTAAACTATGAGAATCACTGCCAACCTACCTAAGACAACTCCACTTATACACAGAGTTTAGAGCTGACTTTTGAAAACACTGGTTACATAAGCTTCTTGCTAGTATTGCCAGTCGCATTACACCACTTAACGTTCACTACATTTCCTATCTCAGTTCTCTCCTTTGCCTGCCTCCACTTATTAATCCCAGCAATTCTGCTGAAATTTTTACTCAGTCCATAATCTCCATTATCCCCATATCTTTTTTTCTTTCCCTGCTCTCAACTAGTATAATTAAGCTACTTTGAAACAATAGACTTGAGCAGAATCCAAGGTGGCAACCTATGCATCACTTGCTCTTGTTCATCTTGCTTGCAACTTACATTTTAATCTCTTATGTGTAAAGTTCATATAAATCTCAAAGTTTGTACAGATATACACATATCTCTGCATTACACTGTATATAACTTTTTCTCTTATTTACATTGAGATATACTCATCTGGGCTGTGCTTTCTTGTAAGAGGTCCACTGACACTGGATCTGTTGTACATCTTTAAGCAACAGGTGCACCTGATGTTACTTTGCCATGCAGGTAGTTTAGTATTTTCTTTGAGAACTGGTAACTTGGAGAAAAGGAAAATGTGAGTTTCTATTATTTTTCCCTTTTTCTCAGAATTTGTGCACATTCAGAGGTGGTATAGTTAGAGATCCGGGTATGGAGGCAGGAAGACACATTTGGCTTGCAAAAACAATGTTTTATTAGCTTTCTATTGAGTTATAAGTTGCAATGTTGCATGTGTGCATTGTTTTATTTTTTTGCATATCTTAGCTGTGCAGTTCTGAATCCTGATTTTCTGAAACTCACGGGGGGAGGGGGGGTTTCATAAAGCTTACAGTGATATGCGACATGTACACATCACTGTAACCTTTTTGAATTAAGAGATAGCCCTAACATGGTGCAGCACAGTGCTGTAGTACAAAGATATGCAGCATTGTAATGCTGGATCCAACACTGTATTGTATGCTAATAAGGCAGTCCAGGTAAGAAAGATATGCTAATTAGCCATGTGCTCTCTTGAAACCAACTTCTGGAAGGCATCTATGTGCAGAGTAATTTAAGAAATCGCTCAGATGTGTAGATCAGCATGGCTGGCCCTACCACTTTATAGCAGTGACATTGGCCATGTTCATCTGTCAGCAATGAAAGTGTTTGGGAATTGAAGGGAGCCACTAGAAACAAAGGATACTACACTTGTGCTATAACAGCATTGTGAGGGAAGAGACCATTAGCTTGCAGGGATACTACATTTCTGCCATAATGGTACTTAGTTTAGTATGATGATCAGGGAGGAACAATTAGCTACCAGGAATACTACACTTGCTGTAATGGCACTTAAACTAGTACAGGGATCAGGGATCGGGGAAGCATTTGACACTAGGAAGTACTCCAAACTCTTGTGCCATAATGGTTCTTAAACTAGTACAGGGATCAGGGGTGGGGGGAACCACTAGATATCAGGGAAACAACACTTGTGCTTTAACGGCACTTAAACTAGTACAAGTTTCAGGGGTGGGGGGAACCACTAGACACCAGGGATATGACTTGCAACATGGGACTGCATCATTCTATGACAGCCTAGGGCCATGAAAGGAGGTATAAGAGAATGAATAAGAATTTAGGGACAGGTATCGAGACTGAGATGTGCATGTCCATGCATTTGTGTCTGAATGTCTACTTGTGTGTGTAGGAAAGTGACTGTGGGGGAGCCACTTGTCTACATGGTATGGCTGCAGTAGTTAACTACAACAACACATGTCAGTAGTAGCTATGATTCAGAGCCATGGAATTAGTCAATAATGAGGTCCTTCCTCATTACAGCTAAACATGTCTCTAAGTTGCAAAATACCACATCATGGGATCAGGGCCTTTTTAGCACAAGCCATATGGTTCACACTGTTTCATTCTAGATCCCTGTCAGTTTCATAATCTGATTTCTGAATTACTTCATAGAGTAATTCAACTTTATTTTAATTATTAGGAGCCCAAAATGACTTAAACTAAGAAAATGTCACCTGAGCAACTGGTCACATAAAGCTCAATAAAAAGTCTCTTTCACCTTTGTTTAATTTGACTTGGACTTCTTCAGTTTGTTCCATCAAGGTGAACAAAGATGCAAGCACTTTATTTGCAATAACTCTGCAAGGTTTATAAAACCACTACTTGGATGACATTTTTCTTATTTTTTTTCATGTTGTCATTAAGTCAGCCTATTTCTTATTGCCTTGGTGTGTACCAACAAGAGACTGTATTTCATTTGTTATGCCCAACCACAATAACCTGTAACTCTGTTGTAATGTCCATGTTCTGATGTGTCATGTTTTATGTTTTTGTATTTGAATATTTTCTAACTTTGATTTATGTTTAACTTAAAAGTTGAAATCAGGGTAACTTCATATCCACTTGTATTCCATGTGAGAAAATTAAACAAGGACAGAAGAATTTCAGGATTTCTGGATTTGGTGTACTTTAGATTATCTCTTAAGATTCATGTGTGAAATTATTCAGATCTTACTGTTACAAGTGGTTCTATTTTCTGTCTCATAAGATACATTAGTCTTAGTAAAATATTGTCACTTCTTTAATTATAGCTATTCTTGTCAGCTTTTTTGGAGAAGCTTAAAGACCTAACTGTGATTCAGGTGCCCTGAGTTTGATTAGCAGTTTAGGTACGTCTTTTATGTAGAATAGGAGAGGAGACCAATAATGGAACTTAGCCTTCTCTCCTATCGTAGGGGGAAGGGGTGCTTGAAGGAAAATGTCCATGGTAGAATTCCCAGTGTAGAGCAGGGATCACATGAGAGTACTCATCTTTAAGGGGAATAGGAATAGCTGATCACATCAAGCTGAGGCATGGCAGTACATCACAAAAGACAACTGCACACCAGCTTCTTGTACACCAAGGAGCACATATAGGTGACAGGTAAGGCTTATGTCAAAAAACCTCAGTCCTCAATCCTCCTTCCAGAAGATGGTTCCAGTCTAATTAAGCTTGACCTGTGTTCCCAAAGAATGAATGGGCAATAGGGCTTTGACCCTGAATGAGTGACTGAGCTAATAATATGGCTGAGAGGGAATGCTTAATAGTTAGATGAGGACTGGGTCAAAAAAATCCTAATATATAATTAGTACTCCAGTGTTTCATAGTAAAGCTTAGTTTAAGTTTCTCCAGTGAGCAAAACGGATTAAAGCTCTGAGCTGTTAATGAGCTGCTTCCTGTGCCCAAGATTTCTTCCGCCTCCATTTGAATCTGAGCAAGTCACTTAACCCGACAGTGCACCGGGTTTCCTCAAACAGGGAGAGCTGCATCCAGTGAGTTTATCTGGTCAACAGATAGGTTCATAGGTAAATATCAGGTAATTAGCCAGCAGACTAGTATATGCCTAGTCTATAACCAGACAGTGACCAAAGATGAGAATCAAACTCTGTACTTTGTGTCAGTGAAGCTAACACCTTAGCCATTATGCCGACCTAATAGGTTTAAAAATGAACAGTTTTTATGTTATGATTATGACACCATATAAAATTGTGTTCATTTTTTCAGTTTGTCAGAGTTTAACATGATGTTGCATGTCATCTGACCTTATCAGAACACTTCATATGTACAGCGTTTTTTGTTGCAATATTATCACTATTCAGACCAAATAAAAAGCTGTCAGAAATAAAACCTTATTACCAAAAATCCTGTCTTTGTTAGTCTGTGAGTTTTATCTCCCAAGTTCAGGTACTCAGCAGTGCAGCACTCCACCTTTCTAATAAATCCGATATTTTTAGATTGTGACTATTTAGTAAAACATTATGTTCTACAGCGCTAAACTCACCACTGAAAACATGATACAGTATGCTTATCTAAAGATCCTTGTCACTGACTACTGAAATATGTCCCAGAGTATGGTATCCGCAAGTTATAGTCAATTTGTTGTTGAAGTGTCCTTGTTGTCCTACATATGTTTTTTTCAATGAAATTTAGATTAAGAATAATGAGCTACTTTACTTTATTTTCTATACATTTGGTCATATTGATATTAAACTTACTGGCCTGTATTTTTTTACATATTTCATCATGTTGGGCCTTAAAATTGAAATCCAAGCAACCTTGTGTGTGTGTCTATATATATATATATATATATATATATATATATATATATATATATATATATATATATATAATGTCTTTGCTTCTGATAAATATGAAACCTGTGATGACCTACCACTGCCAACCAATATGTGACGTGGATATGTCCTTAACCAGGGTTCCAAGCCAAGTCCTCCAACACTCCCTGTGTCCAGCCAGTGGTTCATGTCACTGCCCAAGTAGATGACACACACTCTTTTAGATTTGATTTGCATGCACACACACACACACACACACACACACACACACACACACACACACACACACACACACACACACACAAGAGCTGGCACATGTTTACTATCTATGCCCCCTTTTGCCCAGACTATAAAGTAGTTACCACTGTCACCAGAACCCCTTGACAGGAACTTTAAGGCCCTTAACAAAGGGTGACCAAACTTACTGTGTAATATTAATTTTAATATAAATGGTAGTTTGACCAAGAGCAAGGCTGTTAGGAGTGGCCCACACAGTGTCAGATGCAAGTACTCTCAAATTGTAAATATATCTACAAAAATCACCCACAATGAATGATTTAAATATATTTAATAATAAATAATAAAAGAACAAGAAAATACTAAGTACATATTCGCAGTGATATCAGAGTTCAAAATCACAGGAAATATTTAAAACAACATTTAAGGACAGTCTCAAACAAGTAAAGAAAAATAATATCTAAACTAAGCTTCACAGTATTTCTGACTGAATCTAAGAGAGTTGTACTATTACCTATTAACTCACTTATAGAGCAAGGCAGATGATGTGGTGAGTGGTTCTTGTTGTCATGTCCAAGGCAGAATACATAGTGCTTTGTCTTACTCAGAGACTTCTCAAAATAATATCTAAAATATTACTGCTGGGATAGCTTGTGGAACAACATCATTTCTTGTCATCTAACTTCTAGTTCCCAGGCAACCCCCCATTGCTGGCAGCTGGCAGTATTTAGCACCTACCCGTAAAACTACACACACACACACACACACACACACACACACACACACACACACACACACACAAGGATGTTTGCTCAGATCTGTTGAGCTTCTAGAGGTCATAAAACAACTAAACACTTCCACTCTTCATGAGTAGCAATTAATTCACCCCAAAGACAATACATAAAGCTTCCTAGTACAAACTTTGTTTCTCTGGCTGCCTTGAAACCTGTGAGATAGCATCTTTATGGCCTAGCCTATAAAGTGATTTAATTTCAGATATTTTTCTAAAGTTTGCTGGACTAGTTAACCCTCCAGATTCCTCCGTTAAAACGTAAGTATTTAAGCAATTACAATGGTGCATGTTCATTTCTGTTCTCTTCCAGTAGGCCACACTGTGGCTACATTTTTAACACAAGTAGTTTGCATATGCCTTTTCAACACAAACATCTGTACAAATAAGTCTGATGTACACTTGGACATACAGTTCTAATACATTTGTAACACAAGCATCTTATGTAAATCATGTTGATATTCACAAATGACATATAATTATTTACAGAATTCCAGCTAGCTGTGCTGGCAGAACCTCCTTTCATCACAATTACATATTCATGATAATGAGCATGTGCTTTAATCAAATCAATACTTTCAGGTTGCCACTGAAGAATCACTTGTGCCTAGACTGCTTTCATTTCCGTGCACCCGGTAGTTTTGTTGAGACCATCAAGGGCTGTGCAGATCTGTTTACCCCCTTAAATCTCATATATTTGCTCTGCACGTGTTACCCCTAATGTCCAACTCCTTATATAGCTCCTTTTCTTTTTCATCTTCATTTTACTGTTGCTTATACTTCCCTTCACTGGTTCCCATTTGTCTGAGGTATTTACTACTCTCTCACTTAGTTAGGGCTGACTCATTTAAGTAATAGTACATATTGTTTGTGAAAACTCTTCCAAACCATTGGTATCATTATCTATTTTATCTGCTATCCTGCTGCTATTTCCTCTTTTATTCATTTTCAGTCTGATTGAAATGTATTGTCTTTAGAGGCTTCTTTTTTATTGTTTACTAACTGTGGTTGTCCACGGGGTCACCCTCGGAGGCATATGTGACTTGTGGGAGGGAGAAGGAAGGATTCCACTGCTGTATATTGTGAATTAAGGGATATTTATAAAGTTCAGGAATACTTGCCAGGATTACTAGTAGACCTCTCATAGTATGTGTATTGTTTTGAAAACTTCTGACTTTTGACTTAATAACAGGGCGTAAATTGTGTCCTTTTTCACTGTCTATTTTAAGTTTATTTCTAACTCCACTTCATATTATGACTTTCCATGTAACTTTATGCTCAGCTTTGCAATTTCATTTGAATACATTTTGTGAAATTCATTTAAAATTTTTAAACTTATTTATTTACTTTAAGAAAACAATTGGTGTTAAATCTCTCCTCTAGAGACATGTGATCCCCTTATTGCAACGGGTCAGAGTCTGATGAGGTAAAGAGTTTGAAACATATAAATTAGCTTATTCAGTGGATAGTTAAACTGAAGGATAACTAATAAATTAAACTCCATTACTAAAACAGATTCTTATTGTTTTATAAAGCATCATTTGTTTAATGAGCGTAAATATTACCCAAAAATAGTGCATTAATAAGTAGTGCCTTAGAAATAAGCACAGTCGAATTTTGCAGTGAAAAGGATTGAAACCACCACTAACAGGATGCAGTTTAAAATCAGATAAAAGTTTTTGAATCCCAAAATTAAGGTAACAGTATTAGCAGGAAAGTGTATTCAATATGGTTGTCAAACCATGACTGTGTCTTATGAATAAGTGAAGTCAGCTATTAACTGAGCAGACTTGGTATGTCGAGCAGATCCATCAGAATGTAAGTATAGGTTATGCTTCATCAATATTGTTATTTAAAAACTTATGTCAGTCAGCTTTGAAATGGGTAGCATCACGGCTCAGATCAGCTAGTCATATCTATAAACATTAATTGGCTTCATGGGATAAATACAAGGTTAAGCATCAGCAGATGGTACATCTATGCACATATCATCTATGGAGAGGGTAACTGTAGCAGTAAATGCTAAAATCTGGGTTTTATCCACCTTACTTCTCTTCATTCCTTGCTAAAAGTTTTACCAGCTATGTTTCAATTCCTTTAAAGTGGTGTTATACCTGTATTCTTTTGAACACTGGTAGGTAGGTAGGTATGTGAAGTTCCTGTATATATATTCCTGAGGTTACTAGGCTAATGGCCTTGGGGCCCTTCCAAGGCTAGCCAAGAGTTTATCCCCAGAAAGATACCTCAGTCAGCACCTGTGGCCCCTGTCAATGAGGGACACAGGTGGAACCACTGGGGCAAATTTGTGGTTTCCCATCAAGGTTGTGATTGAAGAGGGTCAGCGAGGTGCTCTGTTTGATGTGTATGAGAAGTCTATTCCAGAGACTGGTCAACCTCTGGGAGACAAATATGTCTCTCCAGCAGGTTTTGCTGATGTCGCATATTAGATTCAAGTCTTTTGAGTGGGTAGTGCGTGAGGATTTGGACTTACAGATATGGGGCATCTCTAGTAGTGCAGGGTCTGAGATTGCCTTGTAGGTGAGACACAGATCACCCCTGAGCAACCTGTACGATACTGAGTAGAGTGATAGTGATTTCAGCCTGTCTTCATAGGACAGGTGTTGGAGGTCATAGATTCTCTTTGTGAGGTATTTCAGTGGCCTTTCCAGTTGGTGCAGATGTTTGGAGAGGTACATCCCAAAAGGGGCATTATTCTCAATTATTGATCTAATGAGGGAGGTGTATAGAGAGGTAATAACCTCCTTTTTTCTGGATGCAATCACTTTACTTATGAGATGAACCAAGTAAAAGGCTTTTCTGACCACTGCTGTACATGATGGTTGAATGTGAGGTTGTTATCAACCTGAGTGCCCAGGTCTCTCACCACAGGTTGTGTGCTTAGGGGGTTGTTGTTGATGTGGAAATCAATAGGGGTTGTGTTTTTGCTGAATGGTATGATGATACATTTTTTGACATGACTTTGGCACCAGTTATTAGTTGCCGTGAGACCCTCTTGCAATATGTCAACATCATTTGGGGAGTTAATGACAGCACCCAACTTACAGTCATCTACAACCTTGGTTAGCCGCAGACCCTTTGTCTTTGCCTGGATCTCTGAGAAATAGATGCCAAACAATAGGGGTCCCAGGACAGATCCCTGGGGAACTCCAGTAGTGACAGGTCTGCTATCAAAGGTGGAGGTGCATATTTTGACTTTGAGGGTCCTGTCAGTGAGCCAGTTGGCCACCCACCTAATGAGATTGGGATTTATGCCAAGTTGTGTTACCTTTTTGATGATGCCTGAATCGGGTCAAATGCCTTGGCCAAGTCAAGGTAAGCTGTATGTACTGACTTTACCTCATTCAGGGCCTTGGTGACAGTCTCAAAGAAGTCAACCAGGTTCAACAGGCAAGATCTGCCCTAGACGAATCTGAACTGGGTAGGGTCAAGTGTGTGGAGATTGCCTATGTCCTTGTTTATGAGATCAATAATAATATGCTCCATGGCTTTAGAGATCAGACTTGTCAAGCTAATGAAGCTATAGTTACCAGGGTTGGTAGTGGCACCACCTTTCTGCAAGGGGACGACAATGGCAGTTCTTCACTCTGCTGGAATGAAGCCAGTACTGAACTTTCCGTAGTTCTTCTAATTGCTTTAAGTGTTCTACATCCTACTTTGATGAAGGAGTACTGGTGTCTGCATAATATCCCAATTTCAATGGCATTTTATTATTTTTTCAGTGATCTTCAGTTAAGACGTCATTGAGATATTTTATTGTAGTTTTGGTGGGCTTTAGTCCATTTTTTTACTAAAAAAATAGCTGTGTCTCTTACTTTCCCTTTTAATGGAGTCCAGAGAGTCTAGTGATATTCAGGAGAAAGGGGATAGGGGATTAAATATAGCTTTTTGGGAATCTTTCAAGCAAACAGCAAGACACTTACAGAAACAGAACTCCACCTCTTTTATTTCAAAGTTTGAGGAGGGTTCTGCTTTACAAATGATTATAAAAACAGGGATATGAAGTCACTATCTCAAGCACAAAACATCTCATTCTCATTACTGACCTCAGTACTCTCAAAAGTTATAACCTTAGTACCCCCACCTTCATCACTACCTACGATGGTGGCTGACATGATCATGTTGGATCAAAGAGGTTCAGTGGAGGGTGGGCCTAGCACTTCTCAGGAGTTTCTGCAGACTAGACTATCTGTAATACCATCTAATTCAACTGTAGTCTCAATGCTGTCTTCCTTTGATTATATATTATTTATTCTGAAGTATTTTGGTTTAGTACAGCAAACTGCCTTAAAAGATGAGACTTGCGTTAAGTATATTCACTGGGCCAGTGTCAATCCAAGGATTAGGACAGTCAGAGGAGAATCTTTGCAGTACCTGTAAAGGTTCAGGAAGAACTCCTTCTCTTGAATACTCAAGTGAAGAGGAGGATTTATGTGAGTGAGAGTTTGATTTGCCTCTTTTTCAAAATTTGAATGAGGAAATTTCTTCTTTCAAATCATTAGATTTTCCACCGAAGTATATTTCCTGTATGGAAACATTCATCTTTCATTGGAAAATACTTTTATTGGCCTTTAGATATTCCCTCATCTTCAGAGGAAAGCTACTGAAATGATGAAACTTCAGATGTAAAGTAGACAGTCCTTCCATTGTTCTATACTTTTAAAGATGTGCTAAAGGCAAGTAGTAATTGCCTGATTTTTAGTCTACAGCACCAGAAATATCTGGACATGTTGTATAAATCTCCCTTGGGTAAGATTTTTTTGATAATGAACACAAAACAAGTCCTGCAACTGTGCCTTTATTAATTCATATTCAAAGTAGGAAGACTATTTCCCTGCTTTATTTCTAGGATAGACATTCAAGGTTACTTGAGAATTGTGGTAAAAAAGTATGCACATTTTCTACATTAGGAGTTAAAATACTGACCTGTTTAGCTCACATTATTTCCTATCAAAGCTCCGTCTTAGACCAAATTCAACAAAATTTGCCATCTATTCCTAACAGTGTCACTTGCAGAATAGGAAATGATTATGACAGCAGGCAAGATAAGAGCATTTATATCCCTGTAGCTGCTAACTGAAAAGCTCCAGTGTCTGGGGTAATTCAGAGAAACCTTGCTTTGCTCAGAACAGTGTGTTATAATAATGATGAAGGATATTTTCAGAATGGCCCCATGACAGAGAGGGGTAAATCCCTTACTACTCACAAGATGACCAATGTTCATTTAGTGGCATTGGCATTGGAGGGGCCATGGGGAGGAAGTGAGTGAACGGGCAATATCAGTTTGTCCATCCTTGGGGGAGGGAGGCAACGTAGGCTCGCTGAACTAAAGCAGTGTTAGGAGCATCTTGAGCTCCATGTTGCATACTTGGTGTGCTGCTTAGTTCAGTGTTTGTAGAAGTGTGCACGCACTTCCTAAGGGCAGCGATTGTGGAGTTCACAAGGCTGCTGTCAGGTTTCAAGGGTTAGGACATACTTCCTGGCAGTATGATGCTGTGCCAGCATCCTTGATCTCCTCATTGGCCCTGAATGTGGATCAGGTTGTGCCGTAGGAATAATAAAGTGAGGATGAAAAAAGATACTGGTGATAGCAAGTGGTAATCTGAGGGAAGAAAAAATATATATTTCTAAATAATCCTGCAACTGAAGATTGTCTGTTTGCTTTAATGAATGGTGACACTGTAACTTTCTTAGAAAAAAGAAAATAACGGCTAAATTATGTCATTTTTCAAAGATATGCATGTACCTTCTCTAAGTCTCAAAAATATTTTGTTACAAATGCAAAACCGTTTTGTAGGAAAATAAGTCCTTCTCAGAATTTTCAGCAACAAAAGCAGTTCAAAGGATAGCAGTCGAGGTATAATTCATAAACAACAGGAAAGGAAAGGGAATATACAGCCAGAGATCATCAAAGTGACTACTATCTCCAGCCACTCCAGTGGTGTTTGGGATATAGCCCTGACTACAACTCAGGTTTCCCCATGTTCGATTAGCAGCTCAGGCAACTAATGGATGTGGCAGGGAGGGATGGGTGTTACCATCTTGGGGGCATCTACCATTTTGATCTTAGGTGGAGTCTGGGGATGGCACATTGGTAGGAGTACCTAAAGAGGGGAACAGGGTGGAGATATGACTGAATTGCTGTGGAGGTGGGGCGATACACCACTCATCTCCATTGCACATCTGCTCCCAGGCATACCATTAGGTCCACAAGGGAGAGGGGAAAATTTGTAGGTCATAAGTAAAAAGCTTCCCCATACAGAAGCACATAGACATGCAGAGCCCCAAGATACCTAGTTCCTCGACTCACCCCAGCAAGCAGTAGCATAATAGGGTGGAGTAAGAGGGGCAACAGCCCTGGGTGCAAAGTGTTGAGGGCACTCCATGTGTGGTCTAAACATTAGCAACTGCTTGCCAGATTGCAGCAAACATTTTGCTACAGTTTAAAAGTAATAAGAAAACATCTTTTTTTGTTTGTCTGTTTGTTTTTGTGTTAATTAAAACCTGAGAACTGAAGCACTCCATGCAGGCAGGGTATAAACTGTATGAACTGTTTGCTACATTTTAAAAATATTTTTTTTTTAATTAAAACATGAGCTCTGTAGCGCTCTGTGCAGGCAGGGTATAAACTGTAGCAAATGTTCTTTACATATGTATCAAGCAGTTTGCTACAGTTTAAAAATAATTTTTTTTGTTGTTTTCAAATACAACATTTTTGCTGAAGTGCTCCATGCAAGCACGTATAAACTGTAGCATGCAGAAGTACTCTTTTTTTTTTTAATAAACTATGTTGAAGTAATGTTGGGGGCAGGGCACAGAAACAGGAACTGAATGGCTGGGGCTGGAGGGAAGGGGTGATGTCATGCATTTGGCCAAATGGTTGATGTGCCAGTAGAAGGAACATCCTTTTTTTGTTGGGGTGGATAATAACTGTAATAAGCCAATCACTTATGGCTTATTACAGTGAAATGCCTTTTTTTTTTTTTTTCGCTCTTCACTTGAAGAGCTGAGGGAGTGGGGTGCTTGTTTATAGCTCTGGCCTAGGACAGTAATTGAACCAGTTGTGCTTCTGCCAGATTGGAATGTCTTGGGGGGCAAAAAGACCGCTGGTAGTTCTGGTATGGACAGGTACCCGGGTGCCACACAGGTTATACGAATGTCAGAGGAGGAGGAACAAAAAAACAAAGAAAAAAATTACAACTATTTCCTCCTGTTCAAATTCTCTGTCTTCCCCTGTACCCTGAGGAGGCAAGATGTAGTCATCTTTCACTTAACCACAGACAAATGGGTGCTGCAGACAGTTCATCACAGTCATGCCCTAGGATTTGTTCAGAAACCACAGGAACAGTTAGCCCCACACTCTGTGTCATATTGAGTTCATTTCATCTTTCAAGTTATGGATCAACGTATAACAAAAAATGCTTTTCAGAGAGATCCTGCCAAAAATAGGAGTGTTTGGTCTTTATTCCAGAGTATCTCTGGTGACCAAAAGGTCAGCACCTAGAGAGCAATTCTAGACATGTCAGATTTGAACAGTTTTGTAAATACGAAGACATTTAGAGTTTTGCTTCTGAAAGCTGGTTACTATTTCATAAGTCAGAACTGTTATATGACTACACTAGACTTAGAGGATGTGTGTCATCACATACAATATTGCAGTGACATCTTCTCACTAAAAATATCGCAGATTCCAGATAGCATGTCATTTTCAGTTTTCATCTCTGTGGTTTGTGCTATCCACAGCTGTCCAGAGGATTTATGATTTGTTTAGCTCCAATATTTGTTCACCTCAACAAGCAAAGCATAACAGTTTTGCCTTATCTAAATAACTGTTTAGTGGTGGAAAACAATGAAACTATTGAAGCAATGCCAGGAAATTGCATATGTATAAGTCTGAACAGTATTATATGTAAGGCCATGTAAAGAATAATCATGGATCTGATAAATAATGACAAAGAAAATCTCCAAACACTGGATCCAACCCATTTCGGCCTTGTCAAGTGCAGGTCATGCCTATTGAATCTGGTGGATTTCTTTGAGAAAGTCACTAAGGCCAAGGATGATAGTAAAACACTTACATACCACCTACCTCAACCTGTCCAAGGCATTTGATACAATTCTTCACTCAGGTGTTATAAACTCAGGGACAAAACTGGATAGCCATTTGGTTCAGGGACATGGCACATGTGGTTAAAGTGAGTGAATCCAGATCCAGCAAGAGGCCATTTACTAGTTGTGTGCCACAAGGCTCAGTGCTGGAACCACTCCTATTCGGAATATACTTCTCTGAAATTAAGACTAATGTGGAAGGCCTCCAGATGACAAAGTTTGCCGACAACTACAAGCTGGAGGCAATCATTGAATCCCTCAATGATGTAGATATGGTAAACTCCCAGTTAACCGGAGCTCAATCAACCAGCACTCTCAAGCAACCGGCAAAAAAATATTGAAGAAATACAGTACACTTTTCATGCGTTGCACTTTCAGCCCCCCACATTCGGGGGAGGTGGGGGCGAAACCCCCCACACATAAATTGGTTATATGTTGTCTTCTGGAATAATTTATTCATTACACTTGTAAGTATCCATCTATATGCTTTAAAATATTTACAATATGTGGGGGGTTATGCCCCCCACACCCCCCTTACTTTATATACTAACTCCAGGATCACACAACAGTGGGGAAAAGGCCATATATACCTTTCAACTAAATGAGTTTCAGTGAAATGGGTTTTCAGTGAAGTGAGCTTTCAGTGAAGTGAGCTTTCAGTGAATATGTGTCAATGATTTAAGCTTCAATTAAATGAGTTTTCAATGAAATGATATAGACCCCACAAATCTATGTCATCCTCTTTACCCTTGGGGCCATATATTGGGTAAAATTGGGTTATATAGGCTAGGCTTGTAAGGGTTGTTAAGCCATTAGCTTAGTAATCCCCAACCTAAGAACAACACATCACTCAAATTATTACATTGCTGCACTTTCTAAGAATAACAGTAAACTACATTAAATCCTTTCTGACTCCCTTAGCAACCATATATTTCCTAGGGACTTTCATAGGTTTGGTGATAATATGCCTTTTTAACTCTGGACAAGAGATCAGCTGTCCTATTATAGTTCTGTCAGCAGCAAGCCATCACACCAAGATAGATGGTCATCGTGTTTCACTGTTGCAGTCCTTACAAAATGGGTTATCCAGCTCCCGGTAGCCCACAGTCGGCCAGAATACCAAAGTCCTTGGTATATGATGTTGGCTGCCTTTGGTTTAGGCCTGACATCAGGTACAAAAGAAGGCAGCCGACGCTATTTCCTCAGTCCTTCTTGCCACGAAGCCCGAAGCAGACGCATTTTGCATGAGTGCCGGTCAGCCGAGTACCTTCTTTTTGTATTCCGACTGCTTAGTTGAAGACATCCTCAGATAAGTACCCTGTTGGGGACCCTCTTTTCTTCCTTTAACGAATGTCAGAGAAAGTTAATAACTGTCTTGCCTGTGGAAAACAGATTCCACACAGTGATTTTCACTCCTATTGTATTACTTGTTTGGACCTTGAGCACAGCGTCCCTAATTGTGTTCTCTGTGCTTCTTTCAACCCGCATACCATACGCCGTAGAGCTAAGATCTTGTTCAAGCATTTCAGAGTTTGGCCTAAGTTCGTCAGTATGGCGTCTTCTAGTCTCCCGACTTCAGATGTTCCTAAGATGCGCAAGGATAAGGACCACGACAGGCTTCAGGTCAAATTAGCCAACGACGTCCCTGTTAAGTTGGTTGTCAGCCCAGCAGTAGTCAATGAGATGCTTTCTTTGCCCCTGCAGTCCATGGATGTTCAGCAGCAGGTTGCGGAGTCTATTTCTGAGTCCTCCATACCGCAGGCTTCCACTTCATCTTCTGACCCTCTGCCAGTCGCCACCTCTGATGGATCCGGAGCCGCTAAGCAAGCGTCAGCTTCTGAGGCCTCTTGTCTCTGCCTGGAGAGCAGATCCAGACCGATGACTTTGATTCAGACTTTTGCAGTGGCTAGACCTTTCGAGTCCCTCCGGCTTTCTAGCAGGCCATCCTGCCAAAAATCTACTCCTAATTCTGTTCTTCCTGCTCCCAGAAAGCCTGACAGGTATTATAGAGTTCCTGATTCTCATCAATTCCTTTTCAAGAATCCTACTGCTGATCCAGAGATTATTTCTCATGGCCCTAAGGGTGTTAAAGCCACGGTTGCTAAAAATCCTGTTCCTTCTGACAGGGAATCTAGGGCCTTGAATAGATGGGACGGTTTATACTTCTTCCACCCTGGCTATTAGGTCAGTTATTTGTCTTTTTCATATGCTTAAGTATCAGCATACTTTGGAGGCTATTAAGGCTAAAATTGCTGGTGTTCCTTCCCTGATGGAGAGTAAGGACTTGCATGATTTATTGAATTCTGCCACTCTTGTCTCTAAACATTCTCTACACTGTGGTTTAGATGCTTTGGAGGCTTCTTGCAGGGCAGCAGCCACTGGTTCTGTCATTAGAAGACATGCCTGGCTCAGGGAACAGCCCCTTTCTGAACCTGTCACATCTAAATTACTGGATGTGCCTTTGCACAAGGACAATCATTTTGGTAGCAAAGCAGAAGAGGTGTTGAAAAAGTTGGAGGATAAGGCCACATCTATGAAAACTGTTAAGGACTTTCTGCAAGGTCAGCCTTCTCATTTTAGTAGACATTACCCTTCTAAGAATTGGACTTTTCCTGACCCTAGTAAACAGAATCGCATTAGGTCTAGGGGTTACAGGTCTTCTAGGAGACAGACTTCCACCCCTCAAAAGGCTAAGCACTGACAGGCTTCCTCTTCTAAATCGGGGAATTCTAAGAAAACTTCCCAAAGCAAGCATTCCCAATGACTCCGGCCTTCCCCTGCCTGCCTCTGCGGGCTCAGGGTTTCCTTTGGGGGGAAGGTTAGCCATGTTTGCCAATGTCTGGTTCACCATCACAGATGACAAATGGGTGCTCAAAATAGTATCCCAAGGCTACAAGTTCTCCTTTCTCACCTTCCCCGTCCACCAAGGATACCCAGATATCCTCCCAAATTCATGGCAGAAGCAGAAAAACAAGTTTCTTCTTTACTAAACCTGGGAGTAATAGAGCCAGTTCCTGCACTACAGATAGGCCAGGGTTTCTACTCAAGGCTTTTCCTGGTTCCCAAAAAAGGGTGCACCTGGCACCCTATTCTGTATTTGTCCATTCTAAACACTTTTCTGGTTATTCCCAAATTCAAAATGCTCACTCTTCAGCAGTTACTGCCAATGCTGGCCAAGGATTCCTGGCTGGTGACTTTGAATCTCAAAGAAGCTTATCTGCACATCCCAATAAGGGAAAGCTGCAGGCAGTTCCTTCGCTTCAGGGCAGGGAACAGGCACTTCCAGTTCTCTGCACTGCCCTTTGGCTTATCTAATGCTCCCAGAGTTTTTACCAAATGCCTGGCTCCAGTCATTGCTTTTTGCAGGCAAAGAAACAGTCAAATATACCCTTACTTGGATGATTGTCTTATTCAGGCAAACTCTCCAGAGCAACTTCTAAACGATTTGAACTTTGTAAAGAACCTTCTCACCTCTTTGGGCTACACCATCAACGAAAAGAAGTCAAAATTTGTACCCACCAGGGAGATTGTATTCCTGGGAGCGAGCCTGAACACAGCCGCCCAGATGGTATTCCTCCCTCAAGAAAAACAAATGGATCTTTTGAATTACTTCAAAAATTTGGCAAGCATGACCCAGCTCTCTGCAAGGCAATTCCTGCAAGCCCTGGGATTCATGGCTTCATGTATTCTGATGATTCCATATGCCAGACTGCATATGAGGAAAATACAATGGTACCTCAAAAACCTTTGGTGTCAACACACTCAGGATTTGGACTTGATACTTCCTCTGATTCACTGCCTGCAGATGGAGTTCCTTTGGTGGGTGACGGCCTGTGCACAGAACAAAGGCCTGCCTTTCTATCCACCTCCTGCCAGCCAGACTCTCACCACAGATGCCTCGGACTACGCTTGGGGAGCACATCTAGAGGGCAGATGCATTCAGGAGATTTGGAACTCTCAACAGGTTCATTTGCACATAAATCTGAAGGAACTGATGGCAGTCCAGCAGGCCTTAATGGCTTTCAAACATCTTCTCTCTCCTGGTACTCTTCTGGTCAGGACAGACAACACCACAATCATGTGGTACATCAACAAGCAGAGAGGGACACACTCTTACCCCCTGTGCAGACAAAGCATGATACTATGGTCCATAGCAGCTTCCATGGGCATTCATCTGACAGTTCAGTTTCTTCCAGGAAGGCTCAACACCTTGGCAAACCGGTTGAGCAGGCAGGTCCTGGATCCTCACGAGTGGAAACTAAACAAGACCATCTTCTATCGCATCATTCAGCATTGGGGCACTTCCCAGGTGGATCTCTTCTCATCTCCAACCAACCACCTTCTTCCAACCTTTTGCACCAGGGATCATCACGGCAAAGCCTGCAAGGTGGATGCTCTGTCCTTCCCCTGGACACAGCCCCCGATCTATGCATTCCCTCCTCTGCCTCTTCTTCCCAAAGTGCTGTTAAGGGACGAAAAACCAAGGGCCATCATCATAGCTCCAGACTGGCCCAGACAACATTGGTATCCACTACTTTGCAGTCTCTCTCATTCTCAGCCTTGGCATCATCCCCTGATACCAGATCTCTTGGTTCAGGAGGGGGGAAACATTCTGCATCCTCATCTTCAGACTCTGCAGTTGGCAGCTTGGCTCATAATTTAAACCTTTCCCAACAAGTGGTTGAGGTCCTTCGTGAGGCCAGGAAGTCTAGCACTAGGAAATCTTATGCAGATAAGTGGAAAAGATTCTCCATTTTGATGCAGACTATAGGGGAAGACCCTTCTCAACCTACTGTTCCTCTTATTCTTGACTATCTGGCAGGCTTGCTTAATGGTGGACTTTCCTTTTCTTCTATCAAAATCCATGCTTCAGCTGTTTCTGCGCATTGTTCCTTTGAGCATCCCATTGTTTCTCATCCCTTGATGAAACAGTTCCTCAGGGGAGCTAGCAATTTAAAGCCTCCCAGAAGGGCACCTACTCCTGCTTGGGATCTCAATTTTGTACTTGAGAAACTTACTCTGCCTCCTTTTGCACCAGCTGCCTCAGCAGACCTGAAGTTTTCTCCTGGAATACTGCCTTTCTTTTGGCTATTACTTCAGCTGGGAGAGTTTCTGAGCTGGAGGCCTTAATGGCATTAGAGCCTTTTATCATCTTCCATGTGGATCGGGTTTCTCTTCAAACTAATCCCTCCTTTATGCCTAAGGTGGTTTCTAGCCTAACTCTTAACCAGTCTATCCACCTGCCTACCTTCTTTCCTAATCCTCAGAATAAAGGGGAAAGGTTACTGCATTCCCTGGATGTGCATAGACAGCTTAGATTTTACCTGGACAGGACTAAATCTTTCGAAAGTCGGATCAGTTGTTGGTCAGTTTTGCTCCTGGAGCTCAGGGCAAAGCTATTTCTAAACAGACCATTTCTAAGTGGATTGCTCATTGTATTCACTTTTGTTACTTACAGCATGGCAAGGTTCCTCCTCAGAGTATTAGGACCCATTCTACTAGGGCAGCCTCTACCTCAGCAGCAGTGTACTTACTAGAGACATACTGGAAGCAGCTACATGGACTTCTGTCCACACTTTCACTAAACATTACAATTTACCCTTGTTTTCTAAGTCCAGGGCTGGCTTTGCCACTGCAGTGTTGCAGGGTATCCTTTCCAACCCTTAAACAGTGGATGTTCCTCCTCCCTTTTGTTTTTTTTTTCCTGGGCTTTGGGAATCAACCCATTTTGTAAGGACTGCAACAGTGAAACACAATGAACATAATACAGTTGTGTACACTTACCACAAATGTAGATGTTCGAGTGTATTTACTGTTGCAGTCCTGGTTTCCTCCCCTTCCATCCCCCCTTTTTTCCTAGGGCACAGACTGGATTTTATTTTCCTGGTCTAACCTTTTTTTGGGGGCTCCTGACAGTTAAGGTAAGAAAAACTGAGGAAATGGCATCGGCTGCCTTCTTTTGTACCTGACGTCCTGAAGTTAGGCCTAAACCAAAAGCAGTCGACGTCCTATACCAAGGACGTTGGTATTCTGGCCGACTGTGGTTGACTGGGAGCCGGATAACCCATTTTGTAAGGACTGCAATAGTGACTACACTCAAACATGTACATTTATGGTAAGCGTACACAACTGTACTTTTCTGAGAGCAAAATGTGTTTTTGCATTCTCCTGGTTTCTTAATCAGCATTGCTTATGAGTGGCATTTTAGAACTATCTGTAACCAATCTACAGATTCTGTGGATATGATGACTCCTATAACATGGGACGTATAGATGGAATACCTGAGGCAGAAGATGTGGGCAATCTATCCTTAGGACATTACCTCCACCATCCAAATGGTAGATGACCTAAACAAAGTTACATCTTTTCACATTTGTGAAGGATGTGAAGGCAGTATACAGTTTGACAGCAACCTTCCAGAGCATCTTGGAGTCAAGACACCTGCACGTCTACACAGATTACACTGTTGTGATCTGCTTTTTAAACAAGCAAAGGGGAAACCAAATCTTCTGAATTTTTCAAAGAAGCAGCTGAGATTGGGAATGGTCTGTGAGGCACAATCTCCATATTTCAGCAACTTGTGAAACAGGCCTACAAAATTATCAGCTGTATTAAGCTGGAGAAGGACTTTGGTTCAGGAAAAGAAGCTGGATCAATGAATTTTTATCAAATTACACAATTATCTCAATAACTTATTAAAAATATTATGTTCCCTGATGCCTAAAGAGACAATTTGAAATATAGAAGTCTTCTCCTTTTACTGGAACTAAACCTTGATGTATGTCTGCCCTCCTTTTTCTTTAATCCAGAACATTATTTTCAAACAAGAGAAGGCAAGACCAGCATAATTTTGATAGCTACTTCCTAGAGTACACACCCTGATTTTCAATGCTTATGAACCTTGTCTCTCTTTTTTGTAATGATCATTGCTTATGCATGTGTCTTTCCTGGCCAGTAAGAGAGTAGAGTTTAATATCTCAAGCTCAAAACTTTGAGAATCTTGAGAATTGAAGATTTTCTTTAAAAGTACAATATTTTTTTTAATTAGCCGAAAGATCTAATTTTAGAAAATCTTACATATAGAAATATAAGGGTGTCATTTAATAGACTGTGACATGATTCATATACTTTGCACTGTCCCGTGTCATGATTTCTGAAGGATTTAAACTATTTATTTGATTGGAATTTGGCTCATCTGTTAACTAAGGCTCATGTTTCTGCAGAATGTGTCTGTCTGTCTGCCTGTTATTATTCCACTGACAGCAGCCAATGAGGTCAAGATTCTTCACTTAAAGCCCCCTTAAAGACATCTTCCCTCCCTGAGATTTGAACTTCATGGTGGAGAAGGAAACTTTACTTCCTTCTGTGCCAGCAGAGTCAGCAAAACTGAAATAACTTTCCTCAAAGGGACCATTTCTGGTTGTTGTTTATGGCAGAAGGATTTCAATTACAAACACTGATGTACAATCAGCTTTACTTCATATTCCTCAGCAAAAGGGTACCACTGAAAACAAATTTATCTTTCATGCCAAAAATAGTTTCTGCATTGACTTTCAATTAATTCATTCTTTTACCAGTATTGTTTGCCCTTTCAAAATAATGAATAGCTCTGCCAATTTTATTTGGATGTCAATAGACAGCTGAAATAATAAATAAGATGAGTGACTTTAGGGGAAAATTGCCAACTTTTTATAACTTTAAAAAGTGGAAACAAGGCCAACCTGTCAGTAAACAGACATTCTCTAAACTGTTGCTAGAATACATGGTCTTTTGCTGTGGTAAATACAATAAACCTCTTCAAAGCTCAGTGAGACCTCATTCCACAAGGGGAATAGCAATGTCAGCAGCAGATTTCAGAAATATGTTTACACAGTATGTTTTAGAAGCAGCAATATAGCCTACTGTCCATGCATTCACAAACCAATTTAAATTGGACTCGAGTCCAAGGGTGGGATAATTTTGGTATGGCTGTGCTTCAGGGAATCCTGTAACTGTCCTCCTCCCTGTAATGATATAGCTTGAGAATCTACCTTGATGCTATGCTTTTCAGTTAGAGACCCAAGGAAAACTGTGCAGTTCTGTGTAAGTATACTAACCTTAACTGTGGTTCTCCAGAGAGTAATCACTGTTACAGTAGAGCTACCCTCCCCTATTTCCCATAGAAAAGCTGTAAATACATTTCTTCTTTTTTATGGTACTATGACACAGTTATTAATTTTTGTAATTCATAGGGCATAGTTATTACAGTGAGAAATAAAAAAATAACCTTTGCTGTGGTGAGTCTAGTACATAGCAAATTAGCTGTAAGTAGCTTGGTGTATTAAGGTTCCTATATATAAAGCTTGATGACAGTGGGCTCATGTTGTCCCAGAGTCCCTGTGAAGATTATCTCTGGTCTTGTGAAACCTCCAGAGAACTTTGAAAGCTATTGCATACTTTGAAGTACTATACAAAAAAAAAAACAAATGTGTGTCAGTGCAAACTGTCAAACAGCTTTTAAAGCTGTTCATAGGTTCATAGGTGTGTACTAGGCTAACAGCCCTGGAGCCTATATAAGCCTAGCCCAAGAAGATTCCCTGGTTGATAAGAACTGCACTTTTTTTCTGGGCACCATTTTTGTAACAGCGTGAAGGGTCTGACAGTTTTTAAAGCTGTTTGAGACGTCATGCTTCCACACTTTTATGAGAAACTTGTAGTACAGAGGAGTAGATTTTAATACTCCATGTATTACAAAGAATTATGATCAGGTCACTGATCATAACTCTTTGTTAATGTGTTCTTGAAATGGATTTCGAGATTCACCTCTCAAGCTGCGCTCTTGAGTTGAGTTTTTTTTAATTCATTTCTCCAACAAATTAACAACCTTATCATGACTGGTGACCTGATCATAATCCTATGTGTATAACTGCATTTATAGGGCATGGAGAACCATGATTATTGTCTGAAATTAGGAAAAAGATAAACTTCTTAAACTTCTTTAGCATGAGACCCAATCTTAAGAGTGCTTAAGGATGCTTAACAAAGGCTTGTTAAGGACACCCAAGATCTGTTAAGATCAGGGCTCGAGTTGGGGACTGAAAGCAGACAGTGATGGCTGGCAAATAACAGTGGCAGAAGGAACAAAAGCTTTTAAAAGCTGTTAGAACTTCACTCTGCCACATTTACAAATGGAAAGTGGGGTATTGTGAAGTGGCTAACAACTTTTAAAGCTGTTAGTTCTTGTATTTCATTTCTGCCTGCTGTCCATACCTCTCAACTGCCCCTAATTTTGCAGAATACCTCTAATTTTGCCTTGTATTTTTGCCCTAATCCTCGTAATTTTTTTCTGGTAAATCACTGAGAATTGCAGCCAGTCAGTATTGCCTGACATTAGAGTTAAATACTTCCTATTGTTCTGAAAATTCATGTGGAAGCAAAACCAGCTGAGAGCAGTATGTAAAAAATTGTACCTGATTTTGATCCTTTGCCCCACCCATTATTTTTGGATTTGAGAGGTATGCTACTGTCTAACTGTTCGCTATGTGCTTTAACTGCTTTCAAAGCTGGAAAAGCACTTTGCAGTCATGCACTGTCTTTCATACATTCATTCATTCATTCATTCATTCATTCATTCATTCTTTCTTTTTTTTTTTTTTTGTAATTGTTGGTACATGAAGGAGATGTTGGTACATGAAGGAGATGAAGCTCTATGCGCTACAGAGAATTATGATCATGTCTCACTAATCATAACCTTTTATTATGCTTTCTCAACATAGATGCCAAGATTCACGTCTCTCGCTTTGTTGTTGGAGTGAACTTCTTGGCATCTATGTGTCAAACACTTGAGAATTTGATCGAAGATGTGATAATTCACTGTATTATTAATAAAGGAATAGCCTGCTACCTAGGTTCAAGTCCAGGCTGGAAAACAGAACTTGTCCCCTTCCCTGTCAGTATATGTTTCATGGACATTCACATTGTATTTGTTTGATATGAATATGAAGGAAGGGACATAGTATACACTGCAGTACAGGCACTGTGCATTACTGCACTGTATTAGTAGTGATATACTCTAAGGTACCAAGCCCCCCCCCCCAATTGTGATTGCCTTGGTAATGCTTCTGGTAATGCATGTAAAATATTATCTCAAGTGTTTTCAGTTCAGGAAACAAAAACAAATTATTTACCTCTTATGTGGCACTTGTTTTTCTATTTTCTGAGTTACATTGCATTTTAGATTTTCAGATCATCCATGCAGGTCTGCTGTTATTCCAGTGCAGTTTTCTTGAGATGTACAACAAATCATGATGTAAAGAAATTGCTAATATTTGAAAATGCATTGCGGCATTGCTAACTGGAAATGTGTAGCACTTTCACATACTTAAATGGGGAGTCAAAGTGTTTGCATGATAGGTAGCACTGTAATGTTTTAATGTAGATTTTAGTGGAAGTACAAGGGGGATCCAAAATCATTTGTTTACTACATGCTCACTGGTGAAGATTTTTATTTCTTTTTTATGTTTTAACTAGTTCTCCTCTGTCACCTGGGTCCAGCAGGACTGAGATGAAGACGGCTGATGCAAATGATCTGAATTTACAGAAAGCTAAAATCACAGAGGCACTTCAGTGTGTCAGCAATGCGGGGCACGTTAATCGAAATTTGCTCAAGCAGAAAAATGAAGAGTCAGATAAAGTACTGCGACAGCTTTTGGGGAAGGAAATTTCAGAGACTGTCTGCAACCCAAACAGACTAACATTACCATTCAAAGAAGGACAACAGGAGAATGCTAATGTATCATCTAAAAATGTCATAAGGAGGATTCCTGCAGAGAAACGAGAACTTAAGTTAGCCAGACTGAAGCAGATTATGCAAAGATCTCTCAGTGAATCAGACTCAGACTGCCTTAATTCTGAGGATCAGAAGAACATTCAAGTTAAAAGAGTTGATAAACCAAGACCACTGCCAATAGTGGAAAATGTTGAATGCACTGAAAGTTTAGAGCTCATGATCAAAAAACACACATCTGCAACTGGACGCAAGTTCCCTTTTGGAATTCGTTCTTCTAAGTCCTGTGATGAACATAGTCCCTCTCCTACATCTGAAAGCAGTGATCCAGATTATGAATCCCAGTACCAGGCTAGCAGTCCTCAAAACAATTCATCTGGAGCAGTTTCGCCCAGTGATAGCTCCAGCACACAAAAAGTTACCACCAGCCCCAAAAGTGCCCTAAAGTCTCCTTCTTCCAAACGTAAAGCATCCCAAAACTTGAAACTCCGTGTGACCTTTGAAGAACCTGTTTCCCAGCCTGAACAAGCAGAGCTTGAACTGGAGTATTGCAAAGACAAGGGAAGTGACAGAGCAATCCCTCAAGGTTTTGCTCCCACTGAAGGGATGGAACAAGGCAAGCGTCCCTTTGGAACTTTCAGGTCAATAATGGAAACTTTAAGTGGTAACCAGAACAACAACAACAGCAGCAGCCTTCACAATGTCAATGTAGTCAAGACTGCGACCTCATTTCCTGTGAGTTCTGTGGGAAGAAAAGCTGAGGAAGTAAAGGAATGTCCAGTCACCCCCACTAAAGTAAAGAATAAGACAGTGAGTGCAGTGTAAAAATTAAACATGTTTGTGAAGTCAGTCATGTTACTGTGGTAATAGCTGATGTTTCAGCAGAAAATGGGCTTATGTGTGAATGAATCTGCAACATTAACTCATTAACTTGTGCCCATCAGATTTTCTCCACACATGAGTCCTTTAACTCCCTTTTTAAAGGCTACTGCTTGTTACTGTTAAAATACAGTCTTCTGACTGACAGTTTCACTTTGTTTTACAGTAAAAGAATATGGTCGGAAAATTACAGATTCTAGGTTAGTTAGGAACAAGCTTGGAAATAAATAATGCCCTGTAGCTTTTGTGGTAGTCAGAAAAGAACATCCTGTAACACTGGCTTGTCCCAGTGTGTTTCATGAGTTGTAATGGGATTCTTCAGCATGTGGAGGGTGATGTTTTTTTCCCAGTCTCATAGACTTACCTGCTACCCACTTGTAAGGATGCAGTATTTTATAACTTACCTATTTTTCCCTGAGGTTACAAGTGGATATGGTATGTATAAAAATGAAGATGTAAATGTTTACTTCGTATTCTCTGGTAAACACATAGCGTCACTACTAAACTTTGTGTTGCTTTACTCATAGCAGTAAAATAACTCTCAACATTTCTTATGCAGTTGAAGTTTAATATTATGTACATAAAGATCTTAAAACAGATATGCAGAAAACATGTATTTAAACAGCTAGTTTTCAGTATCAGTTAATAAAATATGGGCTGCAGTTTTAATTAATACACGTGTTTCTGCTGTGTTATATAGACATTTTACTTTATTTTAATTTATTTTTGCACTGTTTCTCAGTTCTCCAAATCTGACTTAAAAAAAATCACTTTCTTGAAACGCAGGAAATGATTTAATGATTGTCAGCATTCCAAGCCGCAATTTGTGAATTTAATATTTCAAAATGTGTATTGTGATTTTTCATAACTTGAAACTAAATCTTGCTTGCTTCTCTTCTCTGCCATTCCATGGTTTGCAGTCTGCTGCCTTTGTCACAGTATAAAAGAAAAAAACATTTAAAGCAGTTTTACAAAGAAAAATGACAGTTTATATCCTTGCTGCTTCCATAATGTCAGGATATGTGACAGGTGGTACATTGTACATAAATTAAATCTTTTGGTAGTTAAGTTTAAGAGAAAAAATGCAATTGTAGCAAGAAAAGGGAAGAAAATAAAAGAAGGAATGAACGTCAAAAAAGACAGGAACCCACCAACTTTGTAAATTATTCTATGAGCTTTATCTTTATCATGTAAGTATATTACAGCCATTACATCTATAAAGATTTGATTTAAGAGACCTCTGAAATGAAGCCTTAGTTTCATAATTCCGTACTTGGGAAGGTAGTTGATTCCAAAGAACTTGTGCCAAGTAAGTAAATTAATGGCTGCCCAAGGTTTCAAGCCATGTCTGAGAAGAACAACTAACATCTTCACAACTGATAATTTGAGGTATCTAGTCAGGACGTACAGCAAAGAAGGCATGAGAGGTCACAAGCAAGAGCTGAAAGCTCAACCTTGCTGTGGCAGTTAGCCTTTGCAGATCCCATACAGCAGTGGTAACATGATTGGACTATGAGGTACTAATTAAAACCACAAGTGCATAACTCTGCACTTACTGCAGCTGGACAGTCATTTTCTGAAAGTCCAAAGTAAAGCATCAAATTGAGACAGGAGGGTATAAGGGCATCTGCCATTTTTGCAGGGTCTAAATATGGATTAAGGTACTTTAGCTGGGTAATATTTTTAAGATGATAATAAGATGATCTAATAACGGTAGACAACTTTGCTGGAGAGTAATACTAATAATACCATGTTACTGGTATTACTTGTACTGCAGGGGATTCTGCATAGATGCACTTGTGTGCTTTCTGCATTGATGTGTCATACACACACTGTACACAACAAGGAAGGGTGGGTAGATAAGGTAACACCTAACTAAAATATGGTGGAACTGCCTGCCATTTGACCATCTCTTCTGATAGGTTCTCCAGATCCTGGTATTCAGGAGGTTTCCCCTTCTAGTGTAGCGTTATGTTACAATGTCACTCACAAAAGAGCAGGACAAAACTGATTAACTTGGCCAGCAGGGCAAGTAGGCCTGAAAGTTACTGACAATGGAACAACAGATATGTAGTGAGTTCTTCTATAATGCAATTATGCTATTGTAAAAAAAACATAGGATTCAAAGCAAAAAAAAAAAAAAAAAACAGCTGAAGCAGACAACATATTATATAAAGAACAGTGTTATACGTGTGTATGAATCGTACAACAAAGCAATACACAGATTAGTAATTTCTTTTCATGCTTTTAGCATTTCTAAGTATATTTTGTTCTGAAGACTGTGATATACCTGTGCAAAATGAGGATTACTTTGTACACAAAGAATTATCAACCATGAAGTAGTCCTCTGGGAGTGAAGCTAAACTAAGAAAGTGGCAGAGTAATCATTGTACCGAGGACTATAACCAGATATGTGTATCATAGTACCGAGGACTATAACCAGATATGTGTATCACAGTACCGAGGACTTTAACCATATATGCATATCACAGTACCAAGGACTATAACCATATATGCATATCACAGTACCGAGGACAATAACCAGATATGTACGTCACAGTACCGAGGACTTTAACTGGGCATGCATATCACAGTACCGAGGACTTTAACTGCACATGCATATCACAGTACTGAGGACTATAACCAGAAATGCATATCACAGTACCGAGGACTATAACCATGTATGCAATCATATTACTGAGAACTATAACCATACAGTATATTCATATCATAGTTCAGAGGACTGTAAACATGTATGCATGTCGCAGTACTGAGGACAATAACCATATATGTTCATAGGTTCATAGGTTCATACTAGGCTATCTGCCCTAGGGCATTTATAAGCCTAGCCAGAATGTGTTTGGCTTTCGCCACCCATTTTAAATTTATTTTGCTATGCCCTTTTTCGAGGTTAGTATACTGTGCCTCTGTCTAACAGTGACACAGAAGTGATACCCGGGGTAAACCTACGATCTCCCATCCACTCATCAAGATTCCTCTTGAAGAGAGTCAACGAGGGACTCTGCCTAACCTGGACTGGGATTTTATTCCAGAGTGAAGGGAGCCTCTGGGTTATGAATCTGTCCTTCCAGCATGTCCTATTTATTTCAGTGCTGAGGTTCAAGTCTCTTGAGCGCGTAGCTCAATGGTATTTGGATTTTCTGAGGTGCAGCATGTCCATTAATTCCGGGTTGGACATGGCTTTATACGTCAGGCACACATCGCCTCTGAACAGGCGGTATGCCACTGAGTAGAGCTGGAGTTTCTTTAACCGGGCAGCATATGGCATCTGTTTGAGCCCTTTGATCCTCTTGGTGAGGTACTTTTGGGGTCTTTCCAGTTGCTGCAGGTGTCTGGTAAGGTACATCCCAAAAGGGGCATTGTACTCAATTATGGGCCTGATGAGGGATGAGTAAAGAGGCACGATGACCTCCCCTGATCTAGATGTGAATCCCTTCATGATTAGGTGGGCTATATAAAATGTTTTTCTAACCACTTTGGCCATGTGGTTGTCAAATGAGAGATTGCTATCAACTTGGGTCCCCAGGTCCCTAATTACTTCTTCTGTACTTAATGGATTACCACCTATGTGGTAATTTGTGGGCACTTTGTTTTTGCCAAAGGGGATGACTATACACTTTTTGGCATTTAGCTTGAGGCCATGGCTATGGCACCAGTTGTCTGTTTCTATGAGGCCCTTTTGGAGGATGCTTATGTCAGCTGGAGAGTCGATTATGGCGCCCAGTTTGCAGTCATCTGTGAACTTGGTCAGCCACAGTCCTTCTGTGTTGGCCTGTACCTCCGAGAAATATATACCAAACAAGAGAGGTCCCAGGACTGAGCTTTGTGGGACACCACTTGTAACTGGTTTGGAGTCTGACATGGCTCCAGCAATTCTAACCATGTGGGTTCTGTCCTTGAGCCAGTTTGCAATCCATCTAGTGACATAGGGGTGAGCTTATCTATAATGTCCGAGTGGAGTATTGTATCGAAGGCTTTTGTGAGGTCCAGGTAGGCCGTGTGGACCACCTCCCCCTCGTCAATGGCCTTGGTGACTGTTTCAAAGAAATCAACCAGGTTTAAGAGGCAGGATCTGCCCTTAACAAAGCCGAACTGGGTAGGATCCAGTGTCTGTAGGTCCCCAATATCTTTATTTATGAGGTCCATGATGATCCTTTCCATAGCTTTGCAGACCAAGCTAGTCAGGCTTATGGGGCGATAGTTTCCAGGATCCGTTGAGGCACCACCTTTATGGAGAGGGACCCCTGTTGCTGTACGCCACTCTTTGGGCACATATCCTGTAGTAAGGCTGAGATTGAACAGTAGTTTTATGTTTGGGTTTAGCTCTTCTTGGAGTTCATGTAGGACGCAGCCCGGGACACCGTCTGGTCCCATTGATGCTGTGTTTTTTGCTTTGGAGAGGGCGGCTCTTACCTGAGCATCTGAGATGTCAGGAGGGGGCAGCAGTCTGCTGGGATAGATATTTGCCCTTTTGGTGTCAGCTAGGATCTTGGCAATGTCTGTGGGTTCAGTGTATTTTTTGTCATTTTGGACTAATTCTGAGCATATCTGGGAATTACTACCCAGGTTACTAACATAACTAAAGAAAGCCTTGTGATTATCCTTAGTGTCCTGTGCAATTTTTCTCTCGAAGCTGGCCTTAGACAATTTTATGAGTGCCCATAGTTTTTTGCTAATACTGATCAGTGATGCCTTCCCTTTTTGGGATTTTGCTCTATCATTTAGTAGCTTCCTCCTTCTATTGTATAGTTTGTTTATGGCTGGGGTCCACCAGACAGGACGTCTGCCTTTGGAGGATTGGGTCTTGGTTTTATTTGGGATCGCATGATCCATGCATTCCTGAAGGTGTTCATAGAATGCGTTTATAAAGGATTCTGTGGTCTGGGCCGTATTTTCCACAGGCCTGGGGGCTTTGAAGGATTCCACCTTGGTTTTGAGGAGTGTAAAATTTGCTTTAGAGAAGTTTTTCACTGTGGTTTTCTGGGCAGGAGGTGGGGTCGGGATGTGAATATCCAGTGAGATTAGTTTATGGTCTGATCTTACAAGTGAGGGATACACTTCTGGTCTGGAGCATAGAGTCCCCATGTTGGTGATGATCAGGTCCAGTATGTTTTCCCCTCTTGTGGGAGTGGTAACAAGTTGTTCCATAGCATAGTATGTATATCACATTACCCAGGATTATAACCATATATGCATATCACAGTACTGAGGACTATAAGCACTCTTCAAAATGGAGAACATCAACATTTGTGGTGCAACGGAGACCTGGTTTAAAGCAGCAGAAAGCACCCCTGCACTACCAGGCTATAACTTATTCCACACCTTTCAGCCCTAGAACATGGACTGAAGCTCCAAAGGCTGTGGTGTCTCCATATTCATGCATAATGCATCTCAGATACTTCAGGTACAACTAACATTGGGTAAGACAATGATTCTGCTATAGGTCCCCAACCATGTTCCAAGACTCTCACACCACGTTCCTAAGCACCCTGAAAACTGTTAGGGTCCAACCCAACACTCTCATACTAGGTGACTATAACTAACCCTCCATCAACTGGGAAAACTACTCATGCACCAATAGACTGGCCCAACACTTCCTGGAATTCATCAATTCCAGTGTCCTGGACCAGCTCATTCTTACCCCCACTAGAGGAAGCAACATCCTTGACCTGGATATTACTAACGTGGGCAACCGTTGCTCTACACCAATAGCCAATTCCTCCCTGGTTAGATCTGACCACAAACTAATCACCATGGAAATCCATATCTCATCCACACCCCCCCCCCCCCCCCCGCAAAGGTAACCATCATGAAAAACTTCCCCAAAGCTGACTTTGGGCTCCTAAAAACAGAGGTGGCTAACTTCATGGCACCTATGTCAATGGAAAATAGATGCATGACTGCCAAATCATACACCAATGCACTGTACGAGCACGTATATAAATGCATGGAACTAGCCATACCCAACAGAACCAAGACGCTCTCCTCCAAAAAAAGGAAGCCAGTCTGGTGGTCCCCTGCCATTAATAAACTCTACAACAGAAGGAAGAAACTGTTGCAGAAAAAGGTGAAGTTCCAAGACTGGAAAAACTCCCTCATTAGCCTCAAAAAAAATTGAGATCCCTCATCAAAACCTCTAAAACCAGCTATGAAGGCAGAATTGTGGCAGACACTAAAAACAACCACAAAGCCTTCTATAGTTATATCAAGCATCTCCACGGCAGTACCCAGGCTTGCTCTGAGTTACTGCACAATGGTACCTCCTATACTGAGCCAACAGATAGTGCCAACAATCTGGCTGACAGATTCAGTGCCAACTTTACCCCTCTCTCCCCCCAAAGGACCAATCAAAGTACCAGAGGAATGCCAGGCACCCAGAATTACTGCAGCACAGGTTAAAGCTGCATTGTCCAAGGCCAAGAGTACAGCTTCCATGGGAACCTACAGTATCCCTGGATGTGTTCTACATGAACTACAAAGTGAACTGGCACCACATCTGTGTGCCCTGTTCAATCACAACCTCACCCTCAGGCTTTGTCCCTACCGAAAGGTGCACTGCTACAGACATCCCTCTCCATAAAGGGAGAGCGACTACAAACCCTGGGAATTATCACCCCATTAGCCTGATGAGTCTGATATATAAGGCAATGGAGTGCATCATCATGGACCTAATTAACAAGGATATAGAGAATCTCCAAACTCTAGATCTCACACAGTTTGGTTTTGAGAAAGGTAGATCATGCCTGCTCAACCTGGTTGACTTCTTTGAGTCAGTCACCAGAGCTGTGGATGAGGGCAAGGCAGTTCATACAGCCTACCTCGATCTGGCCAAGGCCTTTGATACCATTCCCCACTCAGAAATTATTGATAAACTCACCAAACTAGGTATCAACCCCTATATCACTAGGTGGGTTGCAAATTGGCAACACAGGTATAACCCACAGTGTGAAAATAGCGGACTCCAAGTCAGACTGCTGACCAGTCACATGTGGTGTCCCACAGGTATCAGTCCTGGGTCCTCTCCTGTTTGGCATCTACTTCTCAGAAGTCCAGGCCAACAAGGAAGGTCTTTGGCTGACCAAGTTCACAAATGACTGCAAGCTGGGAGCCATTATTAACTCCCCAAGTGATGTAGACATCCTACAGAAAGGCCTCACTGAGACCACTGACTGGAGTCGAAACCATGCCTTAAGCTTAATGCCAAATAATGCATCATCTTCCCCTTTGGGAAAACCTTAGTTCCCACTAATTGCCACATCGATGGGAGCCCATTGAATACTGAAGGTGTTATAAGAGATCTGGGGACACAGGTTGACAGCAACCTCTCCTTCGACCACCACATTGCCACTGTGGTCAGAAAGTCCTTCTATGTGGCACATCTCATTACCAAGGGTTTTGCATCCAGGAAGAAAGAGGTCGTCATCTCTCTCTACTCTTCCCTCTTTAGCCAGTCATTGAGTATAATGCCCCATTTTGCATGTACCTTACTAGACACATGCAACAGCTGGAAAGGCCATAAAAGTACTTCAAGAAGAGGATCCTAGGCCTTAAATGCATGTTCTACACAGACAGACTCAAAAAACTCCAGCTACTCTCTGTCTCATATTGTCTACTAAGAGGCAATCTTTGCTTGACTTACAAAGCCATGTCTGACCCAGCTCTGTTAGAAATGCTACATCTAGAGAAATGCCAATCACTCAACACCACATGCTCCAGTGACCTCAACCTCATTACCACAATCAACAGAACATGCTGGAGGGACAGGCTCATAACCCAGAGACTGCCCGTGCTCTGGAAAAGACTTCCTATACATGTCAAGCAGAGCACCTCACTGGCCCTCTTCAAGAGAAATCTTGATGAGTGGATGGGAAATAGAAAGTTCACCCTGTGGATCACTCCAGTGGCTCTACTTGATAGAACCACTGGGAGCTAACGTCGAGCAGCACGATGCCAGGGCACTTCTATGGGCTAGGCTTATAAAGGTTCCAGGGCCATTAGCCTAGTACACACCTATGAGTCTATGAACCTATATGCATATCACAGTACTGAGGACTATAACCGTATATGCATATCACAGTACCGAGGACTGTAATTGTCTGTGCATAGCTTAGTACTGAGGACATTAACCATATATGCATATCACAGTACCCAGGACTATAACAATATATGACTATCATAGTACTGAGGACTATAACCAAATATGCATGTCACAGTACTGAGACCTATAACTATATATATATATATATATATTTATATATATATATATATATATATATATATATATATATATATATATATACGCACATCACAGTACCAAGGACTATAATTATATATGTCAGTCACACTACTGAGTATTATAACCAGGCACGTATATCACAGTACCGAGGACTGTAACTGTATATGCATATCACAGTACAGAGGACTATAACCATATATGCATATCACATAGCCAGATGTTCTTCGTGTTTCACTGTTGCAGTCATTACATTTGGGTAATCTGCTGGGAGGTTGCCCTCAGTCGGCCTGAATATCAAAGTCTTGGGTCCTGTGCTGGTTGCTGTCTCCTCTTCTATGACATCAAGTCATCAGGGGTATACAATATGCAGCCAATGCCATTTTATTCAGTCTCTCTTGCTGAGCGGTGCCTGAAGCAGAAGCAGTTCACAAGTGCCGGTATGCCGACATCTGAAATTTTCACATTCGAATTTTAGAACTGAAGTCTTCAGTTAAAGCTAAGTACCCCGTTGAGGAACTTTTTCTTGCTCCTTACCGATGTCAGTAAAAGTTAATAATTGCATTACTTGTGGGAAGCAAATACCTCATAAGGATTTTCATTTGTACTGCATTCCTTGCCTAGGCCCAGATCATAATGTGCCTTGCTGTCGGTTTTTTGCTAGGTTTAACCAATGCACTTTTAAGCGTTGGAATATTTTTGCTTCAAAATATTTTGGATCCAGATTTAATTACCCTGAAATGTCATCAGACAGCAATCCGACTACCGGAGTTCACAAACAAACGCAAAGAAAAAGACAGAGACAGACCGTCAAGGTCCAAAACCGATGATGAAGCTTCTCCTAAGCCAGTCGCCGGTTCACTGGTACTCAGTGAGGTGCTTTCGCAGCCCCTGATACCCGCTACTTTTGAGTTGCAGGCCTCTACCGAGACCCATATGAAGTCCGATATGCTGTGAGATTCTCAGAGTATTGAACACGTGGATGTCTCTCCCTCGGATGGGTCCAGAGCCGCTGAGCAGGCACCAGCTTCTGAGGGTGTTTTCAGGCCTCAACATTTCTATATAAAACCGATGCCAGCTTCAAAAACAAAAACAACTTCTAAGTCTAAAATAACGATGCATGAGCCACGTGCTCAGGCCTCTGTGCCTAAAAAACAGATGATCAAAATGGCTGAGGACTTAATTACCTTGATCAGGGTCCCCCCCCCCCCAGCTAAGAGGCCTAGGCAAAACACTGATTATGAATTTTCAGATCAGGTTTCTATTTCTTCTGATTCCTCTTCTGATCAGGAATTTTCTATACCACCCTATGAGAACGCAGATGCAGAGGAATCCATCCCATCTGCATCTCCTCCTGAGGATTATTCTTTTGGAGAAACCCTGCATACTTTAAGGGAACATTTTCATTGGGAGAGTCAGGATTTCTCTGAATCAAAAAAGAGGCTTAGGGATTTCTTTCTTCTTCCTCAGCATAGGCCTTTGGCTATACCTCCTGTATTAGACATTATTGATGATGTGTTTTCGGAATCAAGCATGGCTCCTGATTCCCTACCTCCGGCTCCTAGTAAACCAGACAGATATTACAGTGTTTCTGACTCCCACAAGTTTTTATTCAAAAATCCTGCTGCTGATCCTGAAACTATCTCACAGGGCCCCAAAGGTGTAAAGGCCTCTACAGCCAAAAATCCTACCCCCTCTGATAGAGATTCCAGGACGCTGGATAGATGGGGAAAGAAGGTTTATACGTCTGCAACCTTGGCAATTAGGGCCTTAAACTGCCAGTTACATATGCTTAAATATCAACAGCATGTTATGGGCTTATTGAAACAGAAAATGATGTTTTTTTCTGATTGTGTGGAGAATAAAGAATTACAGGAATTATTGCATGCAGCAGAACAGGTTGGAAAGCATACTTTGCAATGTGGTTTTGATTCCTTGGAGGCCTCTTGCAGGGCTGCAGTTACTGGATCTGTGATTAGAAGGCATGTCTGGCTCAAGGAGCAAAATCTGCCTGATCATGTTAAAGCTAAATTGTTAGATGCACCTTTACAGCATGATACTCTGTTTGGTAATAAGGCGGAAGAGGTTTTAAAGAAAATGGAAGACAAAGCTAAATCTATGCAAACTGTAAAAGATTTCTTACAAGTGCAGCCACCCAGATTTAGTAGGCACTGGCCCACTAAAAATTGGTCCTTTCCTGTGTCCAACAGAGCCTCACAAGGCAAACCCAGGTGCTCAAAAGGCTCTAGATACCAATCACAGGGTTCTTACAGGTCAAAGCAATGGGGTGCCTCTACCTCCAAATCTGGAGGAAACAAAGCACAACCCTACAGTAAGCAGTCTCAATGACTTCCCTCTACCATCACCAAGCACTTATCTTTTGGCAGCCCCCTTTGGAGGAAAATTAGCACCTCATGCTCAAAATTGGCAGTTAATTGCCCAGGACAAGTGGGTATTAAACATAGTATCTCAGGGGTACAGATTTCATTTCCATACTTTGCCAATTCCAAACGGCTGGCCAAATCTGCCACAAAATCAATGGGCAGAGGCTTAGAAATGAGTTACATCCCTCATGGATATGGGGGCTATTCAACCAGTACCAGAACAGGAAAAAGGACAAGGTTTTTATTCAAGACTGTTCCTGGTACCCAGAAAAGACAATGCCTGGTGTCCAGCACTGGACTTATCGATTTTGAACACGTTCTTGGACATTCCAAAATTCAAAATGCTGACTTTACAACAGCTACTGCCCATGCTGGGCAAGAACGCTTGGTTAGTGACTCTAGACTTAAAAGAGGCATACCTGCATATCCCAATAAGGGAATCGTGCAGAAGATACCTCCGCTTCAAGGCAGGTTTTATGCATTACCAATTCTCTGCACTGCCCTTTGGCTTATCTACTGCGCCCAGGGTCTTTATAAAGTGCCTGGCACCAGTAATTGCATTTTGCAGACAAAGAAGCATACAAATCTATCCTTACTTGGACGACTGCCTCATTCAAGCAGAGAACAAGGACATTCTTCTTCAACATCTGGCGTTTGTAAAAAAGCTTCTAACATGCCTAGGGTACACAGTAAACAAAAAGAAATCACAACTGGTGCCCTCTCAAAAAATTACATTCCTGGGTGCAAGCTTGAATACAACTGCCCAGATGGCTTACCTTACGCCAGACAAACAAAGACAATTGACTATATACTTCAAACAGATGGCAACAAAAACCCAGTTTTCTGTGAGACAAATTCTGCAGGCTTTGAGGTTCATGGCATCCTGCATTCTACTAATTCCATATGCAAGACTGCATATGAGGAAACTTCAGTGGTATCTAAAAAGTTTATGGAGTCAATATTGTCACAGTCTGGAAACAATGATTCCTCTCATTCCCTGCCTACAACAGGAGTTTCTTTGGTGGGCAGAGACATGTCACCAAAACAAGGGACGGTTTTTCACTCTACCCCCTGCCAACCAAACCCTAACTACAGATGCATCAGACTATGCTTGGGGGGCCCACCTGGCAGGGAGATGCATTCAGGGCATATGGAACCCAAAACAAATGCATCTGCGTATCAACCAGAAAGAGATGCTAGCTGTTCAGAATGCCCTGACAGCCTTCAAGGACTTACTTCATCCAGGACAAGTACTGATAAAGACGGACAACACCACGGTTATGTGGTACATAAACAAGCAGGGGGGAATACATTCCTACCCCTTTTGCAGACTAGCCATGACATTGTGGGACACAGCCTTGACTTACCAAGTACATCTTCAAGCACAATTCCTGCCAGGAAAACAAAATACTCTGGCAGATGACCTAAGCAGAAATCTTATGGACTCTCACGAGTGGGAACTAGATCCACAAGTCTTCAACATGGTAACACATAAATGGGGGAGCCCAGACGTAGATCTGTTTGCCTCTCCCCAAAATTATCAACTGGACAAATTCTGCACAAGGACTTATCACAGACAAGCATGGAAAGTGGATGCCCTATCCTTCAGTTGGAAAAACCTATCAGTCTATGCCTTTTCTCCTCTGCCTCTTCTCCCCAAGGTCTTACTAAAGGTCAGACAGGAAAAACGAAAATTATCCTAATTGCCTCGGACTGGCCTCGCCAGCACTGGTACCCATTTCTAAGGAATATGTCTCAACTCCCCCCTTGGTACTTGCCTCAAATACTTCATCTACTGTCTCAGCAGAACAATCAAATTCTGCACACACAGCTCCAAACTCTGAACCTGGAAGCATGGCTGATCATGTAATTATTCAAACAACACCTCTCAGTAAATCTGTGATGGATGTCATTTTGGAAGCCAGAAGGCCTATTACTAGAAAATCTTATGCTGATAAATGGAAGAGATTATGTACTTGGAACCAAGCACAAGGAATGGACACAGCAAAACCAAATATTCCTCAGATTTTACAATACTTGACTGAGATGCTTGACAAGGGCCTATCTTTTTCTTCAATAAAAATCCATGCGTCTGCCATCTTGGCTCATTACAACACAGAGCCTCCCATCTTTTCTCATCCTCTGCTAAAACAGTATCTTAGAGGGGCCAAAAATTTAAGGCCTCCAAGAAGATCACCAACTCCTGCTGGAAAAACTCACCCTGCCTCCTTTTGAACCAGCAGCTACTGCGGATATAAAGTTTTTATCTTGGAAAACAGCTTTCCTTTTGGCAATCACTTCAGCAAGAAGGGTTTCAGAACTTCAGGTCCTCATGGCTGTGGAGCCTTTTATTACATTTTACCTGGACAGGGTGTCCCTTAGGACCAATCCTTCCTTTATGCCTAAGGTGGTATCCAGTGTGGCTCTTAACCAAACTATTCACCTGCCAACATTTTACCCAAATCCGCAGAACAAGGGGGAGCGGATTCTGTATTCATTGGACGTACACAGACAACTAAGATTCTACTTAAACAGGACCAAATCTCTAAGAAAGTCTAAGCAACTACTGCAAGCATTTGCTGCAGGATCAGAGGGGAAGGCTGTATCAAAGCAAACTATTTCTAAGTGGATAAGCCACTACATTTGTTTCTGCTACTTGCATCATGGTAAACCGGTGCCCAAGGGAATCAAATCACATTCCACCAGGGCTGCCTCTACCTCAGCAGCCTTTCTCAGAGGAGTTCCAACCAAAGACAATGTAGAAGCTGCTACTTGGGGCACTGTTCATACTTTTACAAAGCATTATCATTTGCCTCTCTTCTCTAAGTCCAGTGCAGGCTTTGCCACTGCAGTTCTGCAGGGCCTTATAGCTGTTCCTAATGCTATTTAGTTCTTTCCTCCCATCCATAGCTTTGGGATTCTACCCAAGTGTAATAACTGCAACAGTGAAACACGAAGAACATAGTACAGTTGTGTACACTTACCATAAATGTAGATGTTCGAGTGTATTCACTGTTGCAGTCCGGGTTACCCACCATCCCCCTTTTTTCTAGAACTTCTCTTTCCTTCACTATATTCTAAAACCTTTGTGGTGTATTTGCTTTTAGATGAAGGTAAAGTTTATGTTGCTAAAAGTGCATTTACATATATATTGCTGTTTTATATATATATATATATATATATATATATATATATATATATTTTTTTTTTTTTTTTTTTTTTGCTCCCCATTTGGGGGCACCTGACATCTGGGGCAAGAAAAACTGAATAAAATGGCGTCGGCTGCATGTTTCATACCCCTGATGACCTGACGTCATGGAAGAGGAGACAGCAACTGACACAGGACCCAAGACTGGCCGACTGAGGGCAACCTGCCAGCAGATTACCCAAATGTAATGACTGCAACAGTGAATACACTCGAACATCTACATTTATGGTAAGTGTACACAACTGTACTTTCGGTGGCGCATGACCTGTGATGGTGGAGTTTATGTATATTTTTTACATTAAATCAGCCATTCCCCACATAACAAAAAAGTACTTCTTCCTCTTATTCCATTGACCCCTCACATTCTATAATCCATTCACCTGAACCTTCCTAATGGTCAGTTGCCTTTCCTTATCCTTAGTTCCTTGTGTTCAAGTAGCCCAGTAAAGCATTTCATCGGTAGTTTAGTAGCTCCTTCCCATCTTACTCCTCTCCTCCCAAAAATGTCACTCTCTTTGCCTGTTCCATGGAAGTCATTCTATAAATGACATTCCCTTTCTCACACTTCCTGAAAAAAATTGTAAAGTAAGTGTTTGCATGAATTATGGCTATGGGTTCTGTAAGTAGATGCATGGCACACTCTTCTGAGTGCCCTGTCAAGGTTTTGAGTGCTCTAGTCTTTACTTTTTAACTCCCACCAACTTAACGGTTTAGCTACTGCTGGTGTTCTGCTCACCAGTTCATTCTCTTCCATTCTAATGAGTTTAGCACTTCACAAGTCAGTCTTTCTTTTCAGTGAGGATTAGCCGTTCAGCAACCATACTTATTACTGGAGCAGTGGGACATGAGAGTCAAGCATCAGATGGCCATTGTTAATGTTTGGTGGTAACTGTTGTTTTTTTTTTACATGCATCTACCCTTTATGCTTTAACTGCATATCCGATGTGCATTTTCTTGGAGTTTTGTGTCGAGGAAATACTTTCTCGAGGATTCAGAAATACAGCCCAAACATTCACAGTAAGAACCGCGGTAAAAAGTAGTTGCTTACACAATGCAAAGATTTGCAGTTCAGAAACATCTTAGCCTCAATGAGGAAAGGCTTCATTAGGGTCATAGGAAGTTACTAGGCTATTGGCCCTGAGACCCTTACAAGCCTAGCCAAGAGTTTAGCCCATGTTCCAACAAGTCAGCACCCTATGCCACTGTCCAGTAGGGACATAGGTGGAATCTCAGGGGTGTATTTTCTGTTCCCCATCCAGTTACCCAGGTTGCACTTAAAAAGGTTTAATGAGGTGCTCTGCTTTACGTGGAGAGGGAGTCTATTCCACAAAAAGGGGGAGTCTCTGGGACACAAATCTGTCCCGCCAACAAGTCCTATTGATGTGACAGACCAGGTTGAGGTCTCGCGTGCAGGTTACTTGAGTGGAGCTTGACTTGCGGATATGCAGCAGTCCCATCAGGGCAGGGTCTGAGATTGCTTTGTATGCCAGACAGAGGTCCTCTACTGAGTAGAGAGACAGGGCTTTTAAACTATCTGTGTAGGGTAGATATTTGAGGCCCTGGATTCTCTGAATGAGGAGTCTCTGTGGTCTCCCCAGCTGCTGCTTGTGCTTTGAGAGGTACATGCCGAAAGGGGCATTGTATTCAATAATCGGTCTTATAAGGGAAGAATACAGGGTTGTTATGACCACCTTGTCCCTGGATGAGATACCCTTACTAATAAGGTGGGCCATGTAGAAACCTTTCTGTACAATGGAGGCAATATGGTGGTCAAAAGTCAGTTTGCTATCAACCTGGGTTCCCAGGTCCATCACGACTGATTGCGTGCTTAGTGCCTTATTAATGTGATAATTTGTAGGGATGGCATTCTCCCCAAAAGAGATGATGATGCATTTTTTGGCAATCAGTTTGAGGCCATGTTTCTGGCACCAGTCATTTGTTTGTGCGAGACCCTCGTGGAGGATGTCCACGTCACTAGGGGAATTTATGACAGCACCCAGCTTTCAGTCATCAGCAAACTTGGTCAGCCATAGACCACTAGATTTGGCCGAAACCTCTGAGAAGTATATCCCAAACAGCAGAGGCCCCAAGATCGATCCCTGGGTATACTGCTTGTTACGGGTCTACTACTTGAGGTGGCATCCTCTATTTTGACTAGGTGGGTTCTGTTAGCAAGCCAGTTTGCTACCCATCTGGTAACATATGGATTGATGCCTAGTTGAGAGAGTTTATCTATTATATCTGAGTGGGGAATAGTTTTGAAGGCCTTGGCCAGGTCAAGGTAGGAGGTATGCACCATCTTCCCCTGGTCTGTGGCCTTGGTGACTGTCTCAAAGAAGTCAAACAAATTTAACAGGCATGACCTTCCCTTGACAAAACCAAACTGTGTTGAATCAAGTGTCTGGAGGTTGCCAATGTCCTTGTTAATGAGGTCCATGATAATCCGCTACGTGGCCTTGAAGATCAGGCTAGTTAGGCTGATGGGTCTATAATTCCCTGGATTGGTGGACACACCACCTTTGTGCAAAGAGATGACAGTAGCTGTCCTCCACTTGCCTGGGATGAAGCTGGTACTCAGGCTTTGGTTGAATAGGGTGCCTAATGGTGCTGCAAGTTCCTGCCTGAGTTCATGTAAGATGCAGCCTGGGATGTTATCAGGTCCCATGGAGGCTGTATTTTTTGCCTTTGAGAGGGCAGTGATGACATGCTCCCTAGAGATAAAGGGAGGGGGGTAGGTACTGGGAATGTCCTGTTTTACTGATTGGTGACAGAGGAGTGAAGTTTTCACTGAACCTGTCTGTCAGCAGGTTGGCTATATCTACAGGGTTTGTGTATGTGGTGTCATTGACCACCAATTCTGAGCAGATCTGGGTGCTTCCCTTGAGACTGTACACATATGTGAAGAAAGCCTTATGATTGTCTTTAGTAGATGTGCACAGTTTGGACTCGAAGTTTGCTTTGGAGGATTTCACTGATGCTCTTATTTGCTTATTCAGGCTAAGGAGAGATTGCTTCCAATTAGACACCTGTGCCATCTTGGTCCTGGACAGCAATTTATTTCCTTTTATTATAGAGTTTATTTATTGTAGATGCCCACCAGACAGGTTTACTCTTCCTTGAGGAGGAGGATTTTGTATTGTCTGGTATTCCTGATTACATGCAGCTATATAAATGCTCACATAGTACTTTGGTGCAAGTTTGGACATATGTGCAATTTTCTGTGGAGTGGAGGGGGCTGTGGAGCTGTTTATACCTTCCCTCGGGAGGTTGTAATCAGCTTTGGAGAAGTTTTTTTTGTTTGATCCTAGCTGGGGGGGGGGGGTCAGGGGAGATGGCAACTTCGAAAGTGACTGCTTTGTGGTCAGATCTTACCAGGGATTGTGACACTGTAGGGATGCTGCAGTGGTTACTCATGTTGGTTAATACCAAGTCTAAGATATTTTCACCTCTTGTGGGGGTGTCAGTCAACTGGTCCAAGGCATTTGCATTGATGAAATAAAGGAATCTCTGGGCATTTGTGTTTTGGCATGAGTATTTCTTCCAATCTATGGTTGGATAGTTAAAATCGCCCAGGGTCAGGGTAAAGGGTTTAATCTTGATAGATTCGAAGAGGTCCAGATAGGTGGAGTGGGCATCTTGAGTCACAGTTGGAGGCCTGTAGCTAGCCTGTCAATTGTTGACTGCACCTGGAGAATTTCCTGTGCATCATACTGTTTGATCAGCCTAGAGGTGTGTATGTCTTTTATATATATATTGCATCTCCACCTCCTTTTGTTTTGCTGCCCAGTGGTTGGGGTCTGAATGACAGTAACCGCAAAGACACTTTTGTCCAAGATGGAATACAGAAAGAACTCAGTCCAAACATGAACTGTAAACCATTTATTCAAAAAGCCGCAAACCTTAACAAAAGCAGTTAAGTGCTTTCGTCCTACAGAGGACTTTTTCATAACTGCTAATACAATGACATAAATGCATTAAAAAGCAATATTCCACCCAATCAAAAAAACAGAATAACCAAAACTAACCAATAATATGCCAAAACTCAAAACTAGGAATGTACTAACCAATGGGATGTCATGTCCATTCTTAATTCAGACAGCTTACAAACGTAAAACTGTAGGTTAAAAAAAAAAAAAAACATTGCACTTCTTTTAGTTAAAAAAATGCTGTTTGTATTTTAAAACTAGGACAATCGAGCAGTAGTCATTAATGCCTGAAAAGGTATGTGTCTAAACGTAACTGCCATAAAAACTCTTGTTTACTTGAAAACTCTTTCCATGATCTGCACTGTTCCAAAACAAGTTATTTTTTCTAAAATATAAATTTCTTAAAATTGTTGCATACTTTAGAGTGCTTATATAAAGCTCTGTTTGTGTTGCTGTTCTTTGTCAAGGCAGTGTTCATAAATCTGCTTCTTTAACCAGCACTTAGTTTTTCCTATGTAAAATGCATCACAACAGATGCTTTGACATAGGTTCATAGGTGTTTACTAGGCTAACGACCACAAGAGCCTTTTTAAGCTTAGCCATGCCTAACCAGGGATGAATAAATAACTGCTGTAGTGTTGCAATCACACCTGCCTGGGCAGATGATACTTCTGTAACAGTTTTTAACATAAGTAGTCTTAGTGTCTAAAATAAAATGACATTGTCTGCACCTGCCACACTTATGCATTTTTGATTTAGTGATATCACTTATCCTGGGCAACAACTCTAAACTATGTTTAATATTAAGGCCTCCTCTAAAAACAATTTTAGGTTCAAGTCGCAACTTAGCTAAAAGTTCTTCAGAGAAGCTTTCTTACAATTGGCTGATAATGTATCTGTTATGTGCCTAGCTTCATTCCTGAATGTGCATATAAAGGCTTTACTAATATTCTCAACCACATTAATTTTGTTCCTTAATGAAAAAAAAAAAAATATCCACCAAAATAGGCTATTTGGAATTTCTCTTACATTAAACTTACTCTTTACATTTGTGTATTATTTTACTTGGGTAACCCCTTGCTAAAAAAAGTTGTAATTTCTGGAATTCTTTTTCAAAAACACTATTTTCTGAAACCATTCTAGAAATCCTTATCATTTGGCCTTTAGCAATACCCTTCTTCAGATAGAAAGGGTAATTGCTTGTCCCGTGCAAATAGCTATTGGAAAATGTAGGATTTCTGTCAACTGTTGACTAATATACTTTCTGAGCTTTATTTTTATACAAATTACATATAAAAATATATGCTTTCTTGCGAACATTTGTACGATCCATGTTGTCTTTTTTTTTCTTTTTTTTATATATATTATGAAGTTATGAAGTACCTTTTCAGTACACTGTGTAGAGTATCCCTGGTGCCTAGTGGTTCACAGCCCCTAAGTGCTGTTAAGGCACATTATTAGTGTAATCCCCAACATCTAGTGTTACTCCCTCTTCCCAATCTTGCGGGTTTTGCTTATTAGTCTGGTGGAGTGTGGAGATATGACAGCCCTCCCACCACACGCATTCATTCAGTGTGCTCACACACAGCTGTCTCCTCACATGATCGCACACTTACCCATTCATCAATACACATACATACACAAACACCTAACCTACCCCTTCACTAACCCCCCCTAATGTGACCTTCCAGGTAGACATACAAATACTCACACATACACTAACATATGCAATCCATGACATAAACACATGCACACCCCCACCAATGCTACCTGTCTGCTAATCTTGCTGGTACTAACCTCTGCCATGATGGAGGAACATGAGCTTTTGGCCATATTCATTACCACGTGCAATCAGGAGTGCCATGCTAATTTATGCAGGATGTACTGAGGGACTGCATATGCCTTATTAGTATCTGCCTGTCCCCATGGAGGCCTCACTACCATTTAGCATGGCCACAAAGCAGCCCACCACAGTGCTGCACATCTTCATATTGCAATACTATGGTAGGGCTGTCCCTGAATCAGAAATAGTGACTGTGAACTGCAACCTTTATGAATCGGATTGTTTGTGTGATACACATTCGTATTTACCATGATTTGTAAACGTTCGGTACTGCAGCTGCGGCAAAAGCAGAGATGCTGGATCTGTGTATCTGATTCTCAAATGTTTATGTCTGTTGCACTCAGCAGCAGTACCACATTTCCCAAAATATGATGAAAGAGCAGGTACAAATAGCAGAGGCAGATTAGGCCAGTTATCAGATTTATATTCACAGCTTTAAAATCAGGTTAGCGTGTATGTGGAATGACATCTGTTAAAACAATTCTCTTCTTCCTACCTTTTTACAGCTTAGTTCACAAAGAAAACATTTCAAGACTGTGTGGTTGTAAGGTGTAAACAAGAGGTAGTGTCACATGTGTATATGTGGGTGTGTATACAGAAATCGTGGGAGAGGAGTACTTTGAGATGTGTGTGTTTGCCTTGAAATCTATGTTATCAGAGGAAAATAAAAAAACAAATTTATGAAGGAAAACAAACTGAAGAGTGAAAAAGCTTATTAAAATGGAACTGGATGAGAGACTTGGAAACAGTTTCTTTGGGTGATGCAGAGTTTATTTAGGGGCGAATAACTAGATTTTAGGGACACTGAAGGTTACTATGGAAGCCTGCTGCATTGAGTTACTGTTGTAATTTCTTCTGCTGATAAAGCCCAGATTGAGACATTTCTGAGATCTGATGTAGTTTACTTCATTTGATCTTCAACTTGTGGGTACCCGGTCTGTATCGGATCCAAGACGACAATTTCACTTGCATCTGCGCCAAGCTCCAAGCTCCTTCCCTTACCCATAATACACCACCACTATCTCACAACACCCAGATCTCGTTTGCCATGGCTAGCCTAAGCATCGTGATTCTAAGCTTCGAGCTGTGAGTTGGGTTTTTCTGTATTATTAGCATTTTTTGAGTGTGTATTCTTGTCAGTGTAGGATCCCTCTCATCCTCCCCTCGCTGGTGCATTGAGTTTTTAGCTTTTTTGTTAGTTTTAGGTAGTTAGATAGTTAGTGCATAATTGTCTTCCCCTCCCCCCTCAGCTTTCTGTGGGCTTGTCTGAGTGTGTGGTGAGTGGAGTGTGTTGTATAAAACTAGTTTTCAATAACTTGTTTAAAATTGTCAAAAAGTTTTTTGTGTTGGGACATGGCAGATCTTCCTAAGCCAGTGTTTAAGAGGTGCACTGAGTGTGGCCACAAATTGTCACCCGCTGATGGCCACACTCTTTGTGTGATGTGTTTGGGTGTGGCACATTTGAACACAGACTATGCTATTTGCGCGGGTTTTAAGCAGCGCACCCTCAAGGCTAGATGGGCCAAGGTAGCCTTGAAAAGCCTCCTACCTTCTACGGAGGCGGCCACCTCCTCTTCTGCTTCGGTCACAGTGGTTGCTGTGGCCACCTCTCCTTCTACTGTTTTCCTTCCTTCTCCTTCATCCCAGGCTGGGACTCACCCTCCCACTTCTAAGCCTGCGGAAGCTGTGCACAGAAAAGGCAGAGAGAAGGAGAGAGAGCACCTTCCTGAGAAAAGAAAGAGGTCCCCAGACCTTTCAGATCCATCAGGAACTCCTGTCAAGAGTCAGTCTAGGCACCATGACTCCCCTCAGCTCTGATCTCCCAGATTTTCTCCAGAGTCAGAGGAGCCATGACCACCATTTAGAGCCTGAGTTCCTCAACCTGCCAGGTCGGAGTCTGTGGCTTCATCGTGGTCCACCCACAGCCTCTCTGAAGTCGACATGGATAAAATGATGTGGATGTTCATTCGCACACAAATTCAGATGGGAGTTTTGCCAGCCCCCTCTCCCTCTGGAGGGGGGAGCTCACTTCCCTTCTTCACACCAATATCTCCTTCTCTGATCTGGCCTTAGTCAGGGAGTCAGCGCCGACGATACCTGTCTCCAAAATGCCGGCAGCTGCCTGGAGCATGTCGGATCCAAGTGGCTCTCGGAGTCAGAGCCTGGGTGTCAGATCCGAGGGATTGGAATTTTTTCATCGGCTCTGACGTTGTCAGGTCAGGTTCCCCCCCCTCAGAGCGCCATCTATTTTGGGCTCGACTTTGATTCTAGCATCGAATCTGGGGAGAGCGGTTCCCTTACTGGTGTCCCAGGAAGCTCATTCTGTCTTGGCATTTGACATGGTAGAAAGGGTTCTCTCCACTGAATCGAGGCACCTGACTATATCTTCAGACTCTGCCCCAACTCCCTCTGCTTTGTGTGCGAATCCCATCATTTTACCAGAGGGACAGCCCATGCTCGAGAAGCCCCAGGCGGTTCCCCCCTGAGAAACAAGTGGCTTGTGAGTTCCCTCCAGAGAGCCCCACCAGAGAAGTACCTCGCAAGCATACATGCACGAGGAGGCACTTGGACTCCCCCGAGTCCCACACTGAGGACACGGATTTGGATGACAGGGATGGTTCCTCAGATCACCTCCCAAGGATGTCTCCTTTGGAGACATCATGGAAATCTTACACCACCTGGGAAGATGGTCCACCCCAAAACCTTCCTCAGATGAATCCGTGTTCCTGGAGGCTTTTGACATGGGCCCATCTACTTCCAGGGTGTCCCCTCCTGCAGATCCCCTGGTGTCTTGGTCACCTTGTGAGCTTGGAAGGAGCTGGACACTGTGGAACCAACCCTCAAATGCCCAGGTAAAATTTTGAGCCCCCCCCCCCACAGACAGACTAGCATGGAATAAAGGGTCCTCTGTAGACACTATGGTGGTAGCAGCCGCCACCAAAATGGAACTAGCCCAGGAGAGTTCCTCAGTTTATCCCCCTGACTGTGAGTCTAGGATAATGGACTGCCTAGGGAAGTGGGTTTATGTGTCAGCAACCTTTTCTATCAGGGTGCTGAACTGTCTGGCCCACGTTACTAGACTACAGTGCAACCTAGTTAAGGAACTGGCTGAGTCTCCCCCAAAGTCCATGTTGCAGGAGGACTGAGCCACATTCTCCGCGAGGATGGCTACCTTGACAGCGGTTTCAAACATGTCCATGTGACTCCTCTCACATGCTACTGAAGGAGCGGCTAGAGCGGCTAGGGCGGCTGGGTCCAGTGTGTCCATGAGGCATTACGCCTGGCTCAGATTATGTCAGTTCATGGAACCCTTCAAGGCATCTTTTGCGAACGCCCCTTATGACAGTTCTACCCTTTTTGGGAAGACCATCCAAGACACCTTGGTCCAGAGTGAGAAAGATGGGAAGAAACTGTCTGCCATCAGAATCTGCTTCTTGAACCCTCAAAGATCCTTTTCCCAGAATCAGCGAGGGCAAAATAAGATGTGGTTCCGGAAGTCTCAGTATACCCAGGACACTCAGGGCTCTTCTTCCCCTAGAGGCAGAGGGGGACAGGATAGACACCAGCTCAGAGGCAGAGGGGGTCCGAGAAATTTTGGGTCTCGAGAACCTTTCTCAGACAGGCCTGCGCAGCAACCCTGAGAGGTTTCCTGACTGCTCTGCTCTGGAGGCAGTCGGGGGTCACTTGTCATTGTACCTGACGGCATGGGAGTCCATATCATCAGACCGTTGGGTGCTTCAGATAATTTCCAGAGGATATTCAATCCCATTTTTGGTTCCTCCCAAACCTTTCAAACACCTCCTGGGCCTACCACCCACACAAAGGGAGGCAGCAGCGCTAGCAATCTCCAAGCTGCTAGAGAAATGAGCCATTGAACCCGTCCCCCCTGATCAGTTCAGGTTGAGCATCTACTCCAGGTTCTTTTTGGTTCCAAAGAAAACGGCGGACTTAAGGCCCATTCTGGACCTATCTCCTCTGAACCTGTCAGTTGCCAAAGAAAAGTTCTGGATGGTCACCTTACAGTCCATCATTCCGTACCTGCAAGAGAGTGACTGGATGTGCTCGTTTGACCTCCAGGATGCTTACTATCACATAAAGATGCACAAAAGGTCCAGGAGGTTCCTCCACTTAGGGCTAGGAGCCAATCATTACCAGTTCAGAGCCCTACCCTTTGGTCTCACCACAGCCCCCAGGGTGTTCACCAAAGTAATGGCAGAAGTAGCAGCTCACCTGATGCTTCAGAGGATTCAGGTCTACCCTTACCTGGACGATTGGCTCCTTACTGCTCCCACCAAGTGTCTACTTTGTCAGACCAGAGATTATTTCCTAAAGCTTGCACTCCACTTAGGGATTACAATCAACACAGCCAAATCTTTTCTGAATCCTGTCCAGGTAATAGAATACATAGGGGCATGGATAGACATCCTACAGACAAAAATCTTCCTGATCACGGAGAGAATTTGAAGCCTAAGGATACATGTTGCCTTCATCTACCATTCTCACCTTCCCTCAGCAGAATTGGTTTTGAGGGTCCTAGGTTCTATGGCAGTGACCATAATGCTTCTTTCATGTGCTTGATTACATATGCGAGTACGGTCCCTGTTGGACCTTCTGTTGTCACATCCAATACACCTCAGCTGAGTCTGCAGGTCATCTCTTCTTTGGTGGATGCATTCTTTGGAAATTCTGGAGGGACAGCCTTTTGTTCCAGCTCCTATCCAAGCCACAGTGACCACGGATGCCTCCAACTTGGGTGGGGCATTTTTCAGGAAGGACAGTCCAAGACATGTGGTCCCCTATCGAGACCAGTTTGCATATAAACGTTCTGGAGATGAGGGTAGTCCTTTTAGCATTGCAGGCCCTTCATGCTTTTTTACCTCTGGGAACCATTGCAATCCAATCAGACAACATGTCAGTGGTCTGGTATATCAACAAACAGGGAGGGACCAAATCTTACCCCCTTTGATGCAAGGCTATGAGAGGTTGGGAATGGGTGATCTCCAGTGGTCGTTTTCTGATAGCAACGCACATTCTGGGATGGTCCAGCATTCTAGTAGACAAAGTCAGACTATTTTGATGCCTTACGAGTGGTCTCTGAATCCTTCAGTAGTGGAGCAGATTTTTCTAGAGTGGGGTCTGCCTTGCATCTCTTTCCAGTAGGAAGTGCATTGAGTTCTTTGCTCTGAACCCCCAGCTGTGGGAGTCCCCCAGAGATGCTCTAGTCCATGCTTGGCCTCCCGGTCTTCTGTTTGCTTATCCTCCTTTACCCCTTACTCTGAGGTTTCTACAGAAAGCTTGCCGACTGGGGAGCAAAGTGATCCTCATTGCCCCGTTTTGGCCTCACCAAGTATGGCTTCCCTTCCTTTGCTCTCATCTTTTAGCTCCATCTTGGATCTTGGATCCCATTCAGGATCTCATTTCACACCCCTCGAGGGTCCCTCATCCAAGTCTGGACAGTTTGAAGCTCCCAGCTTGGCTGCTCCAGTTCCCTGAATTGCTAGGACTCCTGGATTGTCTTCGATAGTCAGGTCTGTTCTGGTGGCAGCTCATAAGTTGTCCACCAGGAAGGTTTATCGTAGCAAATGGAAACGTTTTTCCTTTTGGGCTTCTCAAAGCAGTTTAGATCCTTTCATGGCTCCCATTCCAGATATTCTGGATTTGCTGGCAAATATTTTTCAGCAAGGGTCTAGATCTTCTACAATCAAGGTTCAACTAGCTGCCATTTCTCATTGTCATGTGGGCGAGAATTCTGCTTCCCTAGCCTCTTCCAGATTGTTTAAAGCCTTTATTAAAGATATCTTCCTCTTACGTCCTCCAGTCAAAGATCCTATTCCTCCATGGGACCTTACTATGGTTCTTCAAGCATTGGTCGCTCTGCCATTTTAACCTGCAGCAACTACAGATCTTAAGTTTTTGTCTTGGAAAACAGCGTTTCTAGTGGCTTTCACCTCCGCCAGTTGGGTTTCAGAACTACAAGCGTTGTCTGTCATGGTTCCATACATGATTTTCCATAAGGGCAGGGTTTACCTTTGCACCAATCCTTTCTTTCTCCCAAATGTAGCATCACAGGTTAACATCAATCAAACCATCAATTTACCTGTTTCTTCCCAAATTTTACTAACAAAATGGAATACATGCTACACTTGTTGGATGTTCATAAACAGTTACGATTCTATTTACACAGGACTAGAACCTTTTGCAAATCTAACAAATTGTTTGTGTCCTTTTCTAAATCTTTTTTAGGTAAACCTATCTCCAAGGTTACCATTGCTAGGTGGATCTCCTTGTGTATCTTTCAGATCTACAAGGATAAAGATTTGTCTCCTCCTGGTCAGGTGAAAGGTCACTCAACTAGGTCCATGGCTATTTCTTCAACTTTTTGGTCGAGAGTCTCATTGGATAATATTTGTTCTGCGGCTACTTGGCCCTCATCTCATACCTTTATTTCTCACTATAAATTGGATTTGATTTCTCAAAGGAGAGCATCCTTTGGTTCCGCAGTGCTCTGGAATATCCTTCCATAAGGGCCACCCAGGTATTTAGTAGCTGGGGAATCTGTCCCACAGGTTGAAGATCAAATGAAGTAAACTACTTCAGATAAAGAAGTTATGTACTCACCATAATGTTCCATCTGAGTAGTTCTACTTCATTTGTCTTCAACCGTCCCTCCCTCCTTCCCCCTGGCCTTACCATATGGACAGCCTTTTTGGCTGATTTTAGGTGTGTAAGGTGTTTTTTGAGGTCGGGTTCTCAGTGTAAGTTGCAGCAAACTCGATCTGGGGGTTGTGACGTAGAGGTGGTGTATTATGGGTAAGGGGAGGAGCTTGGAGCTCAGAGCAGATGCTAGTGAAATTGCCAGCTCGGATCTCATACGGATCTGGTACCCACAGGTTGAAGGCAAATGAAGTAGAACTACTCAGATGGAACATTATGGTGAGTACATAACTTCTTTTTTTCTTTCATTTAAGTGTGGACCACAAACACCTTCTTCTGGTGTGCACTGTTAACATTTCTCTGGCTAGGAAGGTACATTCATTTGCTGTGCCACTCATTTCTTTTCTACTGCTCATACATTTTGAATCTGTCCTAATCTTCATTATTAAGAAGTTCCTACATTCAGTATCTAAGTGGAATTAGAATTTTCTACTGTCACCAGATCACAATGAGGAAGCCATGCCAGAACTTTATCTGCAGCCTGGGAGCAGATAATTTTTAATGCACTGCCATACATGCCAGTGCTTCAATCCAGCTATTCACAGGAGAAGAAGGGAAAATGATGACCCCTGCCTCATTTCTGGTGCCCAGGCAGAAACTGGTAATAAGATTATGTGTGATTCTAGGCTGGTACGAGTAGTTAAAGTTGTCAGAAGCCAGGCATGTGTCATACCCTCCTCCTTATAATTTTGCCTGTGTTATAGCATTCCTTTCCCTGCAAGTATCACATTCTTTCTCAGCTAGCATGGGGTCAATTTCATAACTGTCTTTAACAAAATGTAAGAGGAGTGTGAAAAGTACTTCCAATCTCACTTTCCTTGAACCACCACAAGAATGTAATCCAGCAAGTCTGTATCACTTGAAGTGGGCCCTAGAGTCTTCCAGCGCTGGTTTGTTGGTTGCACTTAGAACATGATAATCTTCCTTCCAGGATCCCTCACCCCTTGAACAGTAGCTGATAGCCAGGATGTTGTAGACTCCCAATGATTGGTTTGCAGTACTTGGGCTCAAAAGATCAGGCTAGAGGTTAGACATACATCATTAGTTTGATATTTGCTGGTAGCTGTCCTCATAGGGAAAAGTCTTAGCCTTAGAGTCTAGTGCTAGGCCTTCCAAAAGCCTTTCAAAACCAAACACAGACCACTGTACTCAACTGGCACATGCTTGGTACCTCACATGCCATATTATGGTGCTATTTATTTTATTTTTGTTAACTTGGTAAAAGAATTAACCCAAGGACTGTTTTCAGTCATGATTCATGCCATTTAAGCAAATGCAATGAATAAAACAGACATCATAATGTAGGCATAAAAGTACAGCAAACATAAGAATGTAAACATCACTAACAGGCATCAGAATGTGAACATTGTTACAGATATATAAAAGACACCTAATGGCAGAATGTAGGCATTACTTATGCAAGTAACAATGTACAATACAGCAAATCTGATGTCTCCTCCATCCATCTTCAACCTATAGTTCTTTGGATATGAATGGATCCAACACTGGCTCTCAGACTTTGGACCCAATGCTCATGCTCTTCCCTTTACCTATAATTTCCTCTGCCACTAGAATACCCCAGGTCTCATTTGCTGCTCGAATGCTATAGACACAGATCTTCAGGGCTCAGTTCTTTGACCAGATGTGTGGTATTTTTGAAAAGTTCTCAGTAGTTTTCCTACTAGTATATCTTCTTCTTCTTTCTTACCTCCTTCAAGGCTATTTTCTGCCATCCTCCTAGATATTTAAAAAATAGAAATAGTGGTATACTATTCCCCTCTTTCTGTTTTTTTTAGTATTTTGTGATTGTTTTATATTGGTGTTAAAGTGATTTTCCCGTAGTGTTGGTTGGTGTTGCTGTGTTAACATTGGATTTGCAGGATGACAACATAAGGCTTTGGGTTTCAAACAGTATCTCTCCTGTGGATACAAGATCCCTTGTTAAGATATACACTTCTAAGTATGTGCACATTGAAGAAGATTGTTCCACTTGTTCTGCTTTTGTCGTCAGTGTTGTTAGTGATCAAAGCTAACTTTGAAGGGGCTTCTCCCTCCCTCCCTCGGGGAAGAAGGTAACCCCACTCAGTCATCTTCTTCCCTTTCCAACAAGAAATCTTCAGATTGGGCATGGGGGAGAAGTCTAAAGAAAAAACGATGGATAAGGAGCATGAGAAAAGTGCAGACAACATAGGGAAAATAGTCTAGGAAATGTTGACCTGATTCAACAGGGCTTTCTAGCCCAGCTCTAAATGTATTGAAGTCTTTGGATCCATCTTCTGCTTCAAAGCGTATTAGGGTTGATCTCCAACACCTCCTTTTCCAGACCCAGGTTCTCCCCAGAAAGTTCTGAGGACCCAGATCCATTTGGGGTCCTACCTTCAATGACCACTGTCAGTAGTTCAGGAGCTGTTTCCCCTCTCCTATGATTGTGAATCCTTCTGTGATCCATCCATTGGATCTGGTGACTAAGGATCCGAGTGTGCACCTAAGATTGCCTGTGCTGGATCTGAAAGACTGTGTTTCTTTAACTCTGACAATTTCTCTGACTCTTTTAACTCCAACTGTTTTGAACATGACAGGTTCTGGAGTTGAAGAGGCAGTGCCAGCACTGGAGGGCTGGGATCAACCATGAAACTTTTGGATCTGTCCTTTCTACTTTGTGCTTTGAGTCTCAAAAGTTTGGCTCTGGCATTGGCTTCAGAGATGAGCCTTTATTGGGATCCTCAGAAAGTACAGGGACTGCATTGGTACTAGTTTCAGCTTCAGCCTCTGAAACCTTCGAGACAGTCCTGTCTCAGACCAGACTGCCGGCATCTTTCCCTCACTTGAAGCCATGCTTGTTTTCCTGCTGACGTCTTCGAGTTATATGCCTTTTCTTCCTACCTCTTTGGGACATCCATCCCTCTAGAAGCCTTGAGATAGTCCAAGTTGTGGAGTCTCCATCTGCTTCAAGGTCTTCCACTGAACATCCCATTGGGGAAGTACACCAAAAGCATGTGTTGAAAAGGAGGCACTTAGACACCCCTCAGAAGTCTTTCACTGAGAATACTGATTTTGATGAGGGGCAGGAAGGGTTCCACAGAGCCTCCCCTTGAAGATATCTGCAGTGATGGGATGTTAAGAGTTGTTAAGACAGAAGGAGGGAATGGTCCACTGATGCCCCCTCCAAAGAGGAATCAGTATTCCTTGAGGCTTGTTAGGCAAGCCTGTTTACTTCCTGGGTGGTTCCTCACATGGATGAACTGTTGGATTTGGTTTTAAGGCGGGTTTGGAATGTACAGGGTGTGGTTTAACCAATTCCACATAAGCCTGATAAAATTTTAGTCTCTCTGAAGGACAGGCCCTTCTGGAGCAAAGGTCCGGCTGTGTATTCCATGGTGGAAGCAGTTGCCATCAAGAAAGAGCTAACAGAGGATAGCTCTTATCTCCATCCACTTAGCTGGGAGTCCATGGCATTGGATAGATTGGGAAAGTGAGTATATGCTACAGCTACTTTCACTCTAAGAGCACTGAAGTACCTGGCTCATGTAACACATTTTCAGGGGAACTTGACAAAGGATTTCTCCAAGTCTCTCTAAGGGTCATTGTTTGTGGAAGCATGAAACTCAGAGGATATGCAGCCAGCTGCCATCCAATCCCTTTCTGTGCACCTTATTTCCAGTGGAGCTGATGGCACATCAAGAACAGTGGACATTGGCATAGCTGTCTGCTGGCATACCTGGATACATCTCTGCAACTTCATGGAACACTATAAAATGTCCTTCATTAATTTTCCCTATGATGAGTTCACACTTTTTGGACCTAAGGTGAATGAGACATGATCTAGAAGGGAGCAAAATGGCAAGACCTCATCTGCCTTTGGAATATGCTTTTCTCACCTCCAACAGACCTATTCTAGGAGCCCGAATAGGGTCAAGAAGCTGTTATTCCACAAGTATATTTTCTCCCAGTACTACTAGCAATAGACTCTTCAGAAGGTGGGGATGTGGGTAATCACAATGGACATTGCCCTCATGGCAGAGGTGGTCCACAAAAATCAAGGGTTTCATGGTTCTTCTCTGACAGGACCTTCCAGTGCTCCTGAAGGGTTGCCTGACTACTGCACCCATGAGGCAGTCGGGAAGCATCTGTCTCTGTACCTGTTAGCCTAGATAGCCAACAACCATGACACCTGGGCACTGAATATCATAATTAGAGGCTACGTAATTCCATTCCTTCTTTTTTCTCCCCTTCAGAATGACTTCACAATGTTCCACCCCTCTAAAGGAAGGCTGCAGCACAAGAGATAAAATGCTACTAGACAAGTAGGTCATCCAAGATGTCCCACCAGATCAGCAAGGATCTGGTGTCTAGTCAAGATTCATTTGGTACCAAAGAAGAAGGCTGGGAACTTCAGATTCATCTTGGACCTTAGACACTTAAATTAGTATGTAAAACAGAGAGTGTTCTGGATGGTCATGGTTTAGTTCATCCTACCATTGTTAAGGAAAGATGACAAGATGTACACAATAGACCTTTAGGATGCATACTACCACATCAAGACAGACAGGCACTCCATAAGGTTCCTCCACCTTCAGCTGGGAGCCACTCATGTCTAGTTCAGAGCACTACCCTTTGGTTTTACCACAGCCCTCCAGGTGTTTACCAAGTGCATGGCAGGTTTGCAACTCACCTTAGACTGCAAAGGTTCTGTGTGTTTCCATATGTGGACAACTGGTTTGTGACTGCTTCCTCCAGGAATCTTTTACTTCAAGTTAGGAACTCCTTGATCCAGTGTTGCTGCAATCTGGGAATCTCAATCAACATGGCAAAATTGAAGTTAGCTCCTGTGAAAACAATAGAGTTCATTGGAACCCACCTGGATACCACCTTGCTGATAGACAGATTGCCAGAATTGGGAATCCTTACCCTTTGACAACAAGCATTAACAGTCAAAAACCCATGGCGAGGTGCATATTACAGCTCTTAAGGTCAATGGCAGCTGTTGTTACCCTAGTCCCCAGGTCAGTTTTTACATGAGGGTTTTGAAGTGGACTCTGGCTGTTTAGTGGTCAATGCACTTTCAACAGATGCACTTTACCATTTGCCTCACCAGAGTTTGCAGATGCCATGTTCAGTGGTAGTTAGATCCTCCCTCCAGTCTCACAAGGTTGTCATTATGTTCTGCTGTGCCCACCAGGCTACAGTGACCATGGATGGCAGTTGGGATGGGGAGGTATTTTATGGGAAAGACAATCCAAGGCACCTGGTCCCTCACAGAGGCCAGTCTTCATATCAACATCCTGGACATGAAAGCAGTTGCCATGGTGTTTTAAGCTTTTCAGGACTCCCTCCTGAGAGGTGTGATCTCAATCTGAACAGAAAATATGTTGGTGATTTTGTACATCAATAAGCATGGGGCATCATGTTCTTACCCACTGTGTTGGTAAGCAGTTAAGGTTTCACAGTGGGCAATGTTTTCCCATCTTGTTCTGTTAGCAATTCACATCCTAGTGAAATCAAATGTATTAGTGGACAATGTATATGTACCTGCACTGAGACACACTTTGTTGGCTTTGAGAATGACACAGTAGGAACAAAAATGGAAATAAAATCCAGGTTTATTCACTAATGAAAAATCTAAGTGTAAGTAACAAGTAGGTAAGCGCTTTCACTATTTATACTAGCTTCATCAGACCACAGTAAAATCAAGTTTCAGACAATGATTAATACAGTAATGACATCACTCTAAAAATTCAAAGTCTCCAATTATATCCCATGCATAAATTGTAACATAGCAACCATAATTAGTTAAAACACTTCTTAAAAAGCACAGTTACATGTATGCATGGGCCTCTTTTGTCCACAGTTGGTCACTGGGCTTTTGTATGTTTATCCTCCCACCCCTCTCAAAACAAAGTTTTTATGGAAAGCAATGTGGAGCAAGGTGAATGTAATCCTCATTACCTCCTTTTTGGCCAGGACGGGTATGGTTCCCTTATGTTCGGCCTCATTTGATTCACTCACTTTGGGTTCTGAATCCTATTTCATACCTTCTTTTTCACCCATTCAGGACACTACCTTGGTACTGTGATATGCATATCTGGTTATAGTCCTCAGTACTGCAATATGCAAATACAGTTGTAGTCCTCAATACTGTGATATGCATATCTGGTTATAGTCCCTGAACTGCATGGTCACTCCAATTTTAATAATGGGCAGGCAGTCTAGGCTTTCATCTCAAGGTGTGCAAATCTTCACAGAAATCCTCTACTAGGCAAGTGTATAAAAATAAATGGAAGAGATTTTCTATATGGGTGTCAAGCAGGGACATAGATAATTTTTCAGCCCTACTCCCTGATATTTAGATTTTTGTAGCTCATCTTTTTCATGATGGGGCGACCTACTCCAGCATTAAGGTTCAAATGGCTGCCATTTCATATTTTCTCATGGAGAAGAACAGACTTTATTTGCTTCCTTGAAATTATCCAGATCTTTTCTAGGGGTTACTTTTCTCCTTCATTCCGCCTTAAGAGCTCATGTTCCATCTTGGGAGATTGCTATTCTCCTTCAGGCCTTGACAAGACCCTCTTTTGAGCCTGTTGCTACTGACAACTTGAAATACCTTTCTTGGAAGACTTTTTCTGGTGGCTATTACTTTTACTTAAAGAATTTCAGAAGTCCATGCCCTTTACTGCAAACTGCCTTACTTGATTTCTCATAAAGACGGCATCACTTCGGACTAACCCTATTTTTCTTCCCAAGATTGTTTTGGAGTTGATCTTGAATCAAACCATTAACCTCCTTCTTTTTTTTCACACTTTTCCAGTAAAGGGGGATACATTTTACATCTAATGAATGGCCATTAACAACTCAGGTTCTTCTTGCACCATACCAAAGCTATTAAGAAGACAGGCCAACTTTTTTGTCCTTTTCTTTAGTCAGATTGGGAGATGAGCATCAAAAGTGACTCTCTCCAGATGACTGCCTGAATGCATTTCATATTTAAATAAGGCAAAATGTGTAACGTTGCCTGTAATCCAAAAGCCCACTCTACCATGCCAGCTGCTACTTCTACAGCATATTTTTTCAAGGGTACCCATTGATGATTTCTGAGCAGCAGCTACTTGGTCCAATGGGCATACATTTATATCCCACTACAGCATGGATTTACTTTCTAGGTTTTGGGCTTTCTTTGATCCAGCCATCTTCCAGAATATCCTTCCATGAGACCTCCCAAAGTTTTCAGTATCTGGGGACTCTGTCCCATCAGTTGAGGATGATAGAAGAGACAACATCAGATGTGAAAGTTATGCACTTACCATAAGGTTAGATGCATGCTGTCCATTTCCATCCTCCTCAGCTTTTCTTTCTTGCCTTTGTCTCCCTACCAAACTAATATTTTCTCCTTTGGCTCCAGCTTGACCACACAGTATCTACTCAGAGCCTTGTCATATTACAGCTGTGGTCTGTATTACAGATGTATGGGAGATGTATGTATATATATATATATATATATATATATATATATATATATATATATATATATATATATATATATATTTGTGTGTGTCTGTATGTGTGTTCTTTTTTTCTGTAGCAAGCAGGTAAACTCAATCTAGTGGAGGAGGGAGGGTGTTATAGGTAAGGGGAGGAGCATAAGCCTTCGATCTAAAGTTTGAGGGCTGCTGATGTTATATCTATTCAGATTCAAAGATCCATTAGTCGACGAGGACAGAAGAGGATAACACAGATCTAGCATTATTGTAAGTACATAGATTTCATTCTGTGTGATATGCATGTAGAGTATATTGACACTGGTACTAAGGGAGTGACCATATGTGGGTATTAGCTAAGTCTAATGTGGTAAGAGGAATGGTGGTGTGGCCAAGTACAGAGATAAGAATGGGGAGGGGGTCTCCCTCACTTTCTTGTGAAGGACTCTTGGGACTCAAAGGTCCTTGTCTCTGAGACAGGCAAAAACTACAAACCCCCCAGAGACCTCTCTAGAATGACGCCTCATTTGAAGGGACCATCAAGTTAATATAGCCTGCTGTGGAATGGTCTGTTATTGTTTTACCTATGGTCAGGAACTCCATAACTGGTATTTGTATAAGAAAGATTGAAGAGCCCTGAGTAGTCTTTCTTGTGGAGTATGCCAGAAAAGATGCTATTTGTGCTGCCTGGATACATGTAAATTCTTATCCCACTGCTGTTAAGAGATCTGAGGTCCACCTGTAAGCCCTCAAAAGAGAGCTGATGCCCTCTATATGCTCTCAAAAGAACATCTTGACATCCTGAAGAAACATCCTTTGACAGACTCTTATGTGATGTCTTAATTCCAACATATATCCTAGAGATCCTGTCATCTTTTTGACCTTAGTTCATGATAAGGAATCCAGACTTTGAACAAGTTTGTCAAGAGAGTATTCCTCTCCATCCAGTTGATCCTTCTGGTAGTTTCTACTGGATTCCTTCCAGGAGCCGTATATGTCTCTTTCCTCATATGACCTCGAGAAATGCATGGAGTACTCAAGGTTTGGTCTGGCCTAGGCAGTAAAGAGTCAAAGCATTACCTCTTTCCATACCTCTCAGCTGTACAGATTTTCGTAGACTGTCCAGATTTTTTCCTCATATTTTTGGTCAATTTTTCATAAAATTGTGGTGTTCTGGCAACATATTGTCAAGTCATTAAAGACTGAAGTCAGAAAATAATGACAAACATTTGAGTTTTAGACTTCATGCCCTTCAGAAAATTCATGGTAATATAAAATATGTTATTCTATCAACTTGTAAATTTGTAAGAGCAATATTTAAAAATTGTCCCTGTTCTTGAGCCTTTGCCACCCCCCCCCCCCATTATTTATGGCTTCGTCCAGATTTCTTGCTGTAAGAGGTTGAGAGGTATGTCTGTTTCATTATAGCATCTTCTCTCTTAAGAAGGCACCACAACATTCTGTTTGCTGCTGCTGCTGCCCTGTCAGTCTGCACGTGGTGGTCCAGTCATGGTGTAATCCTCTTCCTGCTCCTTTGCAATCAGTTTTATTCTACTAGCTGGTACTTCACACTAGGCTTGTTGTGCCCTAAGAGCAGTACTTTGCATTTGTTTGCTTTGAATTCCAAATGTTGGATTTTGCCCAGCAGTTTAGCCATTTCAGGTCCTTTCCTTGATTATTCCTCCATCACCCACCAGTTCAGCTGTCTTTGTAGCATCAGCAATGAGGATCTTACACACAGCTGTTACCATATTAGTACAGAAGACAATGTTTGAGATATGTCAGGAACAAATACACTGAAGAGTACTGGACCCAGGAAAATACCTGTGATATTGCCAGTACTCAATTCCTAATTCTCTGCATTGTCCCATTTACTGCAATCATTTTTGTGTCCTACTTCTACCATACAGTCATGCAGCTTTCCATTTCCTCAGTTGCAGTCCTACCTCCAGCCTCTCCATTTGCCCTATTGGCCTCCTATGTAAGATAAAGTCAAAGGCCTTGCTGAAGTACAGGTGAACCTAGGCAGAAATCTATATTAGGTTTGAGTGACACTTCTGGCCACGAAACTGTGTTTTTTGTTGTTGTCCTGGAGATTGATGTCCTTTAGAAATGTAGTCAATCTTCCCCTCAGGATTCTTCCATCCTGCTGGTGTTAAGCTAATATGGTTTTAGTTCGCTAAATTTTTCTTGACCCCCCCCCCCCCCATACAAGAGTACCACATTTGCTGTCTTCCAGTCATTTGGCACTTATATAATAGCATGTAATCTGTTGAAGACCTCCATCAGAGGGTCTGTCAACATACTGGCCTAGTTCTGAGGATTCTGGGAGGTAGCCCATCTGGTACTTGTGTTTAATGCTTCCAAAAGGCAGATGTTTCCATATTTACCTCATTCATTTGTGCCCTGATATTTGGGCACTATTCTCCACCATTTTGCCCTGCTTCCCTTCTGGTATGACATCCTCCCCTTGCTTTTTTGTATGAAGACTAAAGTATAGATGTATTCAGTACCTTTGCTTTTCCCAGTTTTCTCTGATCTCTCTCCATTCCATATCCAGCCATCTAGTTCTGGAACCTAAAAAGCATTTGCTTTCCTTCTTGAGCCTTTCTGCTAACTTCCTTTTGGGCTTTGCATTTACTGATCTCTCTACCTTTGTTGCCTTTTTGCTAGTCAGATTGTACCATGCCTCCTCCTTCTCCCTTCTTATTTTGCTGCTTTTTTCTCCCTAACTACAAGAAATTCTGAGGTAGCCACAATGGCCTTCTTTTCTTTTTCACTTTTTGCCTCTTTATTATAACCTTCTCTATAGCTGGGAATATTCCATCACTGACCAGTTCACATAGCTTCCTTACTCTTTCAGTTTGCTTTGTCTTCTAACTCATCCTTGACCATCTTCCCAAGAACAGCATTATTCACTCTTCAAAATACCAAACCATAGTCTTTGTCTTCTTTTTCTTGCTCTTGCTCCCTATTCTGAGCAACAAAGTCATATGTTCAGTGTGTTGGCTACCATTGCCTTGACCTGACTATCATTGGCACACTCTGCCTTACTCAGGACCACATCCAAAATTCTGTTATTTCTGAGATGGTTCTGTACCAGTTGTATGAACCTTTCTTAGCCAAAGTCCTCAATCTGCTTTTGTTTCCCATTAGCCTCTGAGCTTGGAATCTTCCAGTCTTCTCCTGTCAGACTCAAATCCCTTGTAAGTACTTCCAGTTTGCTCCTGTCAGATTTAAATCCTTCATGAGTATTACACTCACCTTCCTACCCCACTCCATTATTCTACCCCCAAGTTTCTCATTATTTTCCCTCAGACACATCTAGTTTGTAAAATTTTGTATGGACTTTCATCAGGGGATCTTGCCCTGTTGAAGTATGACACTTGGAGAGTGTTCAGTGAATGTCATTGATTACTTTTGATAGATCAGTGTCTGGAGTGTGCATAGAAGATTCCCATTGTTTTCAAAGGAAAAAAAAGGCAAAATCAAAAATAAGATAAATCCACAGTTTAGACAATATACATTAACCTTGGTCCTCTGTTTTACTTAAGATAAATCCATTCATCTTAACTCTCAGTAGTATGTTCTTCATACCTACATAATGCTTCTTTATCCTAATATGTAATGTCCCTATATTCTGCCTATAATGTATACTGTCCACTTCTTGGAAGTATTAGTAGAGGCAATGCTTTCCACTTAGCCAAGCTTTATCATTTTAAGTCCATTAATGCTGAAATTACTTTCATCCATGTACTCCCACAAGGCATTTCTTCCAAAATCAAACAGTACATTTCTGGGGATAAATTCACCTGCACTCCTTAATTCCTTCTGTGGATTTTTCCACCATCTTGCACTATAAAATTTCCACCAATAATGGGATAAGGTGTCAGGTCGATCTCCACAGTACCAACAACTAGATGTTATATTTGAGTTCATCACTGATGAATATGTGTATTGAGATGTGTATTCCTTACAGATTTTTTTTTTCTATTTGCATTAAGCTATGTACAGAAGTATTTTAATTCTGAACACTCCCAAAACTGGATTGCCATTGCCAGTCATATCAGTGCTGAGATTTATTTTCCATTTTGGTGAAGTTAAAACTGTACATGCATCATGTTTGTGATATTTTATTATAGAATAAAGCTAGCATTTTCTTCTTTGTCAGTAATCAATCTGTTTTATCAAAATAAAATCTATCCAGTTGAAACAGCTCTATTATGTACTCACCCAGTAACATTCTTGTTTAGATGATTACACAGATTGTTTCAGCCCATTACAGAGGCTTCTTATCCACAAGGCAGAAACATGCATGTCCACAGCTAGCGGGGTTTGGTTTTATTGGCCTGACTTTGTCCATAAATAGACTTAAAAGAAAAAGTCATGGACATTCAGAATTGCCATTTAGCTGAAACACCTAATGTCCTTAAAGGGTAATAGGTTCATAGGTTCATAGGTTGATACTAGGCTATCTGCCCTAGGGCATTTATAAGCCTAGCCAGAGTGTGTTTGGCTTTCACCACCCTTTTAGATTAGTTGACTGTGCCTCTGTATAGTAGGTCACAGAAGGTAGCCTTTTAAGGTTAGTTTACTGTACCTCTGTCAAGCAGGGACACAGAAGAGATCCCAGGGGTAAACCTATGATCTCCCATCCATTCGTCAAGATTTCTCTTGAAGAGGGTCAGTGAGGGGCTCTGCCTAACATGGATTGGGATTTTGTTCCAGAGAGAGGGGAGCCTCTGGGATATGAATCTGTCCCTCCAGCATGTCCTCTTTATTTCTGTGCTGAGGTTCAAGTCCCTGGAGCGTGTAGCTCTAAGGGATTTGGATTTCCTGAGGTGAAGCATGTCCATTAATTCTGGGTTGGACTTGGCCTCATACGTCAGACACTGATCACCTCTGAGTAGGCGGTACACAACTGAGTAGAGCTGGAGTTTCTTTAGCTGAACTGCATAGGGCATCTGTTTGAGCCCCTTGATCCTCTTGGTGAGATACTTTTGGGGTCTTTCCAGTTGCTGCAGGTGTCGGTTAAGGTACATCCCAAATGGGGCATTGTATTCAATTGTGGGCCTGATAAGTGATGAGTAGAGGGGCACAATGACCTCTCTTGATCTAGATGTGAACCCTTTCGTGATAAGGTGGGCTATATAGAAGGTCTTTCTAACCACTTTGGCAATGTGATTGTCAAAGGAGAGATTGCTATCTACTTGGGTCCCCAAGTCCCTAATTACTTCTTCCATACTTAATGGATTACCACCTATGTGGTAATTTGTGGGCACTTTGTTTTTCCCAAAGGGGATGACTATGCACTTTTTGGCATTTAGCTTTAGGTCATGGCTCTGGCACCAGTTATCTGTCTCTGTGCGACCCTTTTGGAGGATGCTTGTGTCAGCCAGAGAGAAGATTACGACACCCAGTTTGCAGTCATCTGCAAACTTGGTCAGCCATATTCCACCTGTGTTAGCCTGTACCTCGGAGAAATATATACCGAACAAGAGAGGTCCCAGGACTGAGCCTTGTGGGACACCACTTGTAACTGGTTTAGAGTCTGACATGGCACCTGCTATTCTGACCATGTGGGTTCTATCCCTGAGCCAGTTTGCAACCCATCTTGTGACATAGGGGTTGATATTTAAGCTGGTGAGCTTATTTATGATGCCCGAGTGGGGTATTGTGTTGAAGGCTTTTGCGAGGAACAGGTAGGCTGTGTGGACTACCTACCCTTCATCTATGGCTTTGGTAACTGTTTCAAAGAAGTTGACTGTGTTCAAGAGGCAAGATCTGCCCTTAACAAAACCGAATTGGGTAGGATCCAGTGTCTGGAGGTTCCCAATGTCTTTGTTTATGATTTCCATGATGATACACTCCATAGCTTTGCAGACCAGGCTAGTCAGGCTTATAGGGTGATAGTTTCCAGGGTCTGTTGTGGCACCACCTTTGTGGAGTGGGACCACTGTTGCTGTACGCCATTCCTTGGGTAAATATCCTGTAGTAAGGCTGAGATTGAACAGTGACTTTATATGAGGGTTTAGGTCTTCTTGGAGCTCGTGTAAGACACAGCTCGGGACACCGTCTGGTCCCATTGATGCCGTGTTTTTTGCTTTGGAGAGGGAGCTCTCACCTGTGCATCTGTGATCTCGGGAAGGCTACACTCTGTTGGGATAGATGTTTACTCTTTTGGGGGGGAAAGGGGGGGAGTTTGCACTGAATCTTTCTGCCAGGATGTTGGCAATGTCTGTGGGTTCAGTGTATTTTTTGTCATTTTGCACCAACTCAGAGCATATCTGGGAGTTGCCTCCCAGGTTTCTGACACAACTAAAGAAGGCCTTGTGATTATCTTTAGTGTCTTGTGCAATTTTTCTTTTGAAGCTGGCCTTAGATGATTTTATGAGGGATCATAGTTTCTTGCTAGTACTGATCAGAGACGCCTTCCCTTTATGGGATTTTACTCTGTCATGTAGTAGCTTTCTCCTTCTGTTGTATAGCTTATTTATGGCCGGGGTCCACCAGACAGGTCTCCTGCCTTTGGAGGAGTGAGTCTTGGTTTTATTTGGGATAGCATGCTCCATGCATTCCTATAGGTGTCCATAGAATGCTTTTGTAAAGGATTCTGCATTTTGGGCCATATTTTCCACTGGCCCGGGGGCTTTGAAGGATTCCACCTTGGTTTTGAGAAGTGTGAAGTTTGCTTTTGAGAAGTTCTTCACCATGGTTTCCTTGGCTAGGGGTGGGGATGGAATATGGATGTCCAGTGAGATTTGTTTATGGTCTGATCTTACCAATGAGGGTATACCTCTGTTGTGGAACATAGAGACCCCATGTTGGTGATGACCAGATCCAAAATGTTTTCCCCTCTTGTGGGAGTGGTGACCAGTTGTTCCATAGCATTTGAGTTTATAAATTCTAGGAACCGTTGGGCGAGGGTGCTTGGGCTTGAGTAGTTTTCCCAATCAATGTTTGGGTAGTTGAAGTCACCCAATATAATGGTGTTTGGAGAGACCTTCATATTCTCCAGTGTTCTCAGGAAAGCTGAGTGAGGTTCCTGTGTTTGGGAGGGTGGTCTGTAGCAGGCTACAAACTGAAAACCAGTTTTGCCCACTGTTAGTTGCACATGGATGGTCTCTGATGCTTCGTGCAGTGCCACTAACCTGGAGGTGTGGGTATCTTTGATAAATATGGATACTCACCCTCCTTTTGTGGTTCGGTCCAAGTTTTGGGGCCGGAACGCATGGTATGAAGTATAACCTGTTAGTGCTGGGGTGCTCTCGGGAGCCTTGAACCAGGTTTCTGTTACTGCACAGATATCAATATTCTCCATACTGAGGAGAGTCTCGAGTGCATGCATCTTGAGGTTTAGACTTCTGGTGTTGAGCAGCATTACCCTTAGTTTTTTTTTCTTTGTGTTGTCTGTGGAGGTGGGTTTGTCTTTTGAGCCTTACCTAAAAAAGGCACTATGGGGGAGGCAAGAGCCTTTGCCAGTATTCAAAAACCCAGGGGTGACAGGTGCAAGCCATCCCTAGCGAAGCAACGTGGCCTGTCGAGCATGTCATCCCAGGCTGACAGACACTGGATCCCCTTTGAATGACACCAATACTTTAGCCAATTGTTAAAATTGATAATTTTGTCTTTATACTGTGGCATCATTCTTGGTGAAGGTAAGATGCTACTGAAGGTCAGGGTCATAATGGGCTGGGCTACATGATCAAAGAGCTCCTCTACGTCTTTTTTCATGTAGTCCAGGGAGGTACATCTCAGGTCATTCACACCAGCATGGACAATGATGGAGTCATATTTGTACTTGCTTTGGAGTGACCTGTCCCATGTCACCTCTAATACAAGAGGTTTAAGGAATCACACAGTGGAAAGTCCACCTTTGCTAGATTTTTCTTTTTGTTTTTTAACCAATTGTTTTTTCTGTGTGACCTTTTTACTCATTGTTTTAGTTCAAGAGGGTAGACCAGTAGGCTATGCATCTAGAAAACTTACCCAAACTGAAATGCAATATGCTCAGATTGAGAAAGAACTTTTGGCAATAGTGTTTGCATGTTCCAAGTTTCATGATTTTATCTATGGTTGAGATATTCAGATTGAAAGTGATCATCAATCTCTGGTTACTATTTTAAAGAAGCCGATTCATTCAGCTCCAGCACGATTGCAAAGAATGATGCTTAAATTGCAGAAATACAACTTCAAAATGGTCTGTACAAAAGTCGAACTTCTTTATCTGGCACTTTATCCAGATCACCCAGAAGTACAACGGAACAGCTTGATGCAGAAAATTTTGACTTTGATGCCACAGAAGTGCATCATTTTTCTGCCACAAGACTTGATGAGCTAAGGGTCATACAAAGACTTATCCAATTTTTCAAAAGTTCAACCACTACATTAATGTTGGATGGCCGTCAAAGCAATCTAGTGTAACACCAGAAGTACAAACCTACTTTCCTTACAGAGATGAGATGTTGATGGAAGATGGCATTATTTTCAAAGGTCCTAAAATTGTTGTTCCTGCTTACTTACAACATGAATATATCCAGATTTTGCATCGTGGTCACCCAGGTTCCAAAGCTACCAAAAGAAGGGTGAGAGGACTAGCATTTTGGACTTCTCTAGCAAAAGACATTGATAGAGTATTTTCTTCTTGTTCAGTATGCAACAGTACTAAACTGCATTTGCAAAAAGAATCACTTCAGCTAAGTCAAATTCCTGAACTACCTTGGTCAGCAGTAGACACTGACATATCCAAATGGAATGGAGGGTTGGGAGGGTGGCTTAATGGCTAAGGTGTTTGCCTTACAAACACAAGGTGCAGGGTTTGAATCTCACAAGGGATAATTGGCTAGGCTTAAAATGGCTTGCAAAGGCAGTTAGCTTAGTACTAAACTATGAACTATGAACCTATGAACAATCAACATTACTTAGTACTGGCAGACTCTTATTCGAACTGGTTTGCGATCGAATTACTACCTAACCTAACTTCCACTACTGTTATTACCAAGCTGAAACATCATTTCTCTGTCCATGGAAGTCCACAAAGGCTTATCTCTGACAATGGTACCAAATTTACCAGTCAGTTGTTTCAGAAATTTGCAAGAGAGTACATGTTACTAGTAGTCCAAAATACCTGCAGTCAAATGGACTAGCTGAACAGTACAGAGTGCAAAGCAATTACTTGAGAAGTCAAAGAATGATAATACCGATGTCTTTTTGAATTTACTCAATCTCAGAAACACACCGTGTGATCATATACTTGGCTCACCTGCTCAGAGACTTCCATTTAGGCAAAACAGTGCAGCATTGCCTATCAGTCCCAGTTTATTGAGGCCTAAGCTAAAAACAACAAAGCAGTCAAATCCCAATTATTTAGAAGGTGTTCTTTCCAGAAGTCCAGCTATGAAAAATCGAGCAGATTTCTTCATTCATTGAAAGAAGGAGAGAGAGTGAGGATACAAATGGCGAAAGGTTTCTAGCAGATTGGTCAAGTAACAAATATATGTGAAGAGCCGAGATCCTATCTTGTGAAATGTGAGGGTGTGAGTACAGGAGAAATCGCAGACATCTACTTCCTGTATTGGAACAATTATCACAGCATTGTACCTGTGATACAAACTCTAAATCTCAGTGATTCAGACAATGTTCCTGTTTCAGAATGTGTCTTGATTCCCACTACCATTTCTGATAATGTTCATAACGGGTCTGTATTAAATAAGCGAATGCTTAAATAAGCGAACACTTATTCATCGACCCTAGTTCAGCGAATGCTGAAAATGCCGAACACTTGGACCAGCGATTTTTTTTCCCAGGGAAAAAAAATTGCTGTTCCGCAAAAAAAAAAAAAAAAAAAAAAAAAAAACTTAAAAACTTAAAACAGTATTTAATGTGGGGGCCTTCACCCCCCACATCCCCTGAGCCCACTCCCCTACTTAAATATACCAACTCCGAGATTGCACCATAGTGGAGGAAATGGCAAATTCCCGAAACTGGACCAGCGATTTCTTTTCCCTGATAAAAACATTCGCTGCTCCAGGTGTTCAAGTTTTTCAGCGTTCACTGAAATAGGGTCAATGAATCAGCATTCATTTTTTTAAGCGTTCGTTGATTCAATATAGACCCGTTCATAACGTTTCTAAGGTTGAACATTCAGCAGAGACAATCCCAGTTGCTAACTCCAATTCCAATTTATATGTCACACGTTTTGGTCATATTTACAGACCCAGTGTGAGATACACAACACGATGGAAAATTACTCTGTACCTATAGCATGTCAGTCAGTATTGTCAATGTCATTTTTCAAAGGGGGAGGATGTAGCATAACATGTGTGTTGCACCCTTAAGAAGCATTTCTAACACCTGAACGTGCATATAAATAGCAGGCACATGCTAGCTTCAGTGCCTTTTTGTGAGTACAGCCAGGCTGTGAACATCTATGTATGAGACAGTTTGTATATATGTTTGTGTTTGTATATAATAAAGCTGCTTGAACAGAACCCACAATGTTCGTCTACTTCATCCTGACTATACAAGCGACTGTCTTTAAAGTCAGATGTAACAGATATGTACTCACCATATCAGCTGGAGTACAAAAAGCACTTCAGCAGTTGTTGTTTATCCCCCCCCACACACACACACACACACGCACACACCGTCCCTCTGTACTTTGCAACTGCTTCTTTCAATAGCTGTGGACTGGCCTCTGGTGAATTGCGATATTTAATTATTTGCTTTTTTATACTTTTGTATATTGTGTTTTAGTTTTCAGATTTTGAATTTGTATTAGTTCAGTAACTGAGATGAAACTGATTGCCACAGGGGCTAAACCTGTCTTCCCACCCTTCAAATTCCCAAAGAATAAGGCACCACGTCTGGAAAAACAAATTAATTTGTTATAAAGCGCTTTTCGTCTACACCAAATAGTCGAACTTCATCAGATACAAGTACTTCATTCACAAGAAACAGTTTAAATAACCGCCTTCGTAAGTCACATGACATCCCAGCTAAAAATTTAAAGTGCTAGTCACATCTATTTAAGGAATAACAGCATAAATGACCATGTTAATATTTCTAAAATCGACAATTACACTAGTTAAAATAAAAATATGTTAAACTTCTGTCCAACAATTTAATAGAACAGTAAGTATGAGTATAAAACTTCAAAATGTAAAAGTATATTTAGGGGAAACATCCCCAATACTATCTCATTAGATTTTTCAATTTCAAAATACACATTAGGGAACACTTATCCCTGGGTGGTTGTAGGCATTTAATCAAATTTGCCAAATAGGTTCTAGTCTTTCGAGTTCTAACTGGATGGCGCCTCCCCTAGGATTCTGTGCCACCTGATCTATAATCGAAATTTAAATGTGTGTTCAGGATTCATAAAGAGATGCTTTGCCAAAGCATTTTCCATTTTTTGTCTACTGTTACTATATACATGTTCATAGACGCTATCCTTAAGCCTTCTTTCTGTTTTACCTATGTAGAATGATTCACAAAACTGACACTTGGCTAAATAAACCACCATCATAGAGTTACAGTAGTTTCATTCTACAGGTTATCTTATTATTGTTCACTATTGTTGTGAGGCCCACGTCCATGTACCTACAGTAATGGCAATTCCCGCATTGCTTCATTCCATAACCTGTAGACAGTAGGACAGAACTAGCAATTATTGGGCTATACAGTGACTACACCTTCCAAAATGTGTACATTTTGATTATCATTCTATAAAAAGTAAACAAACTGGATTATATTTCCACAGACTATAATGAGAGGGTAAGAAAACTCTGATAGACTTAAGTGCAAAACAATCCCCAGCGACTGAAGTGGCAGAATCCTCCCCTGATTATCACAAAACTTGTTCTAAAAAGTGTATTTATAAACTTAGAGTTTTCCTTTGAAAACTGCTGACTCTTTGTTGTGTACTGTGGCTTCAGTCTCATTCCATGTAATACTTCTTGCAGAACAACTAAAGACAAATATCAGCATTAGGCCTGCTTTTGAGGCTGTCATACACCATGCATAATTTAGTGACTGGTAAGGCAGAAGGTAACTGCAAATCAGATCACTAACATTCATTTAAGAATCATTACAAAGAAAGCTAATTAAAGCCATGCGTGCTCGCGCGTGTGTGTGTGTGTGTGTGTGTGTGTGTGTGTGTATATATATAGATAGATAGATATATGTGTGTGTGTGTGTGTGTGTGTGTGTGTGTGTGTGTGTGTTTGTGTATATATATATATATATATATATATATATATATATATATATATATATATATATATATATATATATATGTATATGTATATCCATCCTCGACCCCTTTTCCCATTTTTGCACATGGGGTCGGGGTGTCTCTTTAACAGTGACAGTCATCTAGAACCAAGAATTACACTGCCGGTGGCTTTCCCTGCTGCAGTAATTCATCCGTACCACACACTCGCAAGCGCATGTGCTCACACACACACACCTAGGGCCAATTTAGAGTGTCTATTCCACCTGCTACATGACTATATATATATATATATATATATATATGTATATATATATAGATTAGAGTAAAGTGGATCTATACAGTTTTGTGTGGGACAGGCTTCAGATTTTAGCTAAAATTACAAAAAGCTGTGCAGAGAATGGGTTTAGCACACTGTTGCATTAAATAATTAATAGACTGTTCAGCTGTTAGCATGCATACTTTCACATGTAAAGTAGTGTAACTTGTGTGTATGAGACATGCAGGATTGCTACAGGAACTGAAACATTGTTGCTCGCTTTAAATGTTATTTTGTTTTGTTTGCATACTTAAGAAAGAACTAGAAATCCACAAGTAGCAGGTAGGATCCACACAAAAAAGAGATTATTCCAAGACGAGCATACAATAAAAGTAAGCGCTTTTGTCTTGTCTCAGTGGACAAGACTTCCTCAGACTAATGACAAAAAACGTTAAACAGCCATGTTTAACTAAAATATAAATAATTAATTAATTAATCAGATGACAACTCATTACATGAAAATTAAAAGGTGCAGCATGCCCCTACCATAAATATATTACCCACCAAGACTAAGATGTATTAAACCACTAGAGTTTATTGCAAAACATTCAATATTCATCAAAATTCATCATGAACATGAAACACTGTTACAAAATTGCCCATAACTAAGAATATGTGTGCAATATTCTTAGTTATGGGCAATTTTGTAACAGTGTTTCATGTTCATGATGAATTTTGATGAATATTGAATGCTTTGCAATGAACTCTAGTGGTTTAATACATCTTAGTCTTGGTGGGTAATATATTTATGGTAGGGACATGCTGCACCTTTTAATTTTCATGTAATGAGTTGTCATGTCATTAATTAATTATGTATTTTTTTTTTTTAGTTAAATATGGCTGTTTTAACGTTTTTTGTCATTAGTCTGAGGAAGTCTTGTCCACTGTAGACAAGACAAAAGCGCTTACTTTTTTGTATGCTTGTTTTGGAATAAATCTGTTTTTTGTGTGGATCCTACCTGCTACTTGTGGATTTCTAGTGGTTTGCAGAATTTTTCCCTTTTTTCAAGTTTGTTACTTAAGAAGGAAGCAACACAAATCATCTGCATGTTTGATTTCTTTTCTGCTTGCCAGTGTGCATGATCTTGCTTGAAACCAATTGTATGCAGAGTCTGGCTGGCAGTGCTTTATTTACAGATAACCATTTTATCTAAACGCTACACTTCTTTTAGGAATCTTGCACTCGCAGTATCACCCACATCTCTAGCTTGCTGAATGAAGAACAAGAGCACAGCATTGCATGGTATGTTGCAACTCTGCATTTTCAGATTTATTTGACTAATGATACATCATTCTTATTTTTGTGTATGCACATTTCATAAAAAGCTTGTGAGTTTGCTAGCAGTTCTGCATTTTCCTTTTTCTTGTTTTTTTTTCCTCCAATGAGGTTTGACTGCAGTAAACTTTTGATGTGTTTGCCCTTTTATGGCTTATTTTTGTGTCTGCCTTTGTAGACTTATAAAAAAACTGTCATTGTCTGCCAGATGCTTGCAGTCTTGTGTGGTGTAATTATGTTGTTTGCTACTGCTTTCTAGTGGTGAGTTTTTTGATATTTTTTATGTTAATAATTCTTTAAACAAAACCACTTGAAGTATAACAGTCCCTGCTGAGCACTGTTTTTTTTTATGATTACCATGCTTGTCACTCAACAACTGCCTATTTTTTCATATAGCATTCCTATCGAGTGTCTACAAAACAGAAAAAAATGAAAATGTAAGAAAATATACGTACCTCTGTTTTTTAGTTGCTTAGCTGTAACTAGCATGTCATTGTTAACAGAAGAAACATAGCTGTGTCTGCTAAGTATGTTTATGGTTGCAGCGAAGATTTCAAGGGTGTGCCTATCCTAGCTGATTGCACTTCTCAGATTCAGACACTTGGCAGTGTACACCAGTGAACACCTGCTATGCTTCTAACATTATTTTTGGATTATTCTCTGGGTTTGTTTGCAGGAACCAGGTCCTTTAATATAGGTTTACTTCAAAGGACTGAAATTTTACAACATTGAACCTCTGATCATCAAAGACAAGATGATCAAAGTTGTGAAATGTCGAACATAAAAAAAAAACTAACAGGTGAAAACATCTTCTTTCATGTTTTTCCTGCAACTTAAATATACCAACTCTGAGATTCCACTGCAGTGAAGAGAACGGCAAATTTCCCATTCCGCACTGTACGACGATCTCCATTCACAATGTTCGATATTTCACGACTTCGATCATCTGATCTTCACTGATAAGAGGTTCGATGTGAAATTTCGATGCTTTGAAGTAGACCCCTTTAGTATACATAAAGATGTCCGTAAGCCACTACATGGCTTTAAACATTAATGCTTACTGTCTGCATCCCCTGAAGTGTCCTTGCCTTGCATATTACGCATTCATTCCTTAGTGCTAGAAATAACTTACTGTTGAATGATATCTCTATAGCAAGCACACAGTCATATTACCTTACAGCTTTGCATACCAGAATTGCTGTGTTAACTATCTTCTTAATTTTTCTCAACATTTCCACTATTGACGTAGAGCATTGTTACTGGGTGTCCAGATCTTTACTGTCAGGGGACCAGAGTTGTATTTCATAGGTTTATTTATAATAAGAATCTGTTTCTTATGAAACTAATCCAGTCTTTCCTTTTAGTGCCCATTAGTTTATACCCACCCCATCTAAACAACGTAGATACCTTGGAAGTTCAAATGTAGTCCATTGCAACATTAAACAGACCCATCAGCATTTAACTCTGCAACTGTGCAAATTATCCACTGTTGTCTGTTGTATGATTACTTCTCTGCATCTCACTTTGTTCCCATATCTGTTTTCCAAATGGGAATTGAACAGTATGGGGGCTGTCAAGCAGGAGGTGTTCTGGTACGTGTCTTCACATATTTTATTTTCATCAATTTTGTGTGTGTGTGTGTGTGTATGTATGTGTGTGTGTGTGTGTGTGTGTGTGTGTGTGTGTGTGTGTGTGTGTGTGTGTGTGTGTGTGTGTGTGTGTGTGTGTGTGTGTGTGTGTCTGTGTGTGTGTGTGTGTGTGTGTGTGTGTGTGTGTGTGTGTGTGTGTGTAGGAGAAGATGTGGATTATGTTTCTTGAGCAGTAATAGAAGCTAAGACTGAAATGTGTTCTTTTTGTCATTGTGGAAATGCACCTTGCAGGCAAGAGCTAACAGTACTTTTTTGCATTTTTATGGAACTGAATCTTGCAACAGATATATTAAAAAATGTGGCAGAATGTTAAAGATATCAAGTATGTGATAACTTTGTACACACATATGCACACTCAAACCTATGGCCAATTTAGAGTGTCCAGTCCACCTACTGCATGTCTTTGGAGTGTGGGAGGAAATTGGAGCACTCAGGAAAAAACACAGAAACACATTGAGGATGCACAGAGCTCTCCATCAGCACTGATTGTTAAGAATCCTGTGCTGTGTAGTTAGTTATACAGTCTGTCACATGAAAAATGGGAACTCTCCCAATGTTCTTTTTTTCTCTCCACACCATGCCATATTTAAGACAAAACATATTTTAAAAACAATCCATTTGTTAGAGTCCCTAGTTTTAGTGATTTAGTTTAGGTAGATGACACTTTCTTATTTAAATTTTCTGGAACATTTGTGTCAAAAATCTAGCATACATTTTTGAGAGTTTTGTTTGTGTCTTTCGGCTTTTCCCAGTTAGGGGTCACCACAGCAGAACTCCAGTCCGCTAATGATTGGTAGTGGATTTTTACGTACTGGGTTACCAGCCCTGATGCACAACTTCAACAAAGGCACGCCCCATTCACATATACCTCCACACAGAAGATGCTCTAGTTGAGAATCGAACGGAGCAACATCTTGCTATGAAGCGACAACGCTACCGCAGCACCACCACCATAGCACATTTTTGAAAGTGCTTGTGTAAATTCTACTTATGAAAGGAAGACTTAGAGATTTTTACAGAAGGT